>NC_092055.1:89749210-90015013 GCF_003086295.3 Arachis hypogaea | reverse complement strand
TCTTCTTTTGCTTGGACCTTGACTTTAACCGCTCAGTCTCAAGTTTTCACTTGACACCTACACGCCATAAGCACATGGATAGGGACAGCTTGGTTAGCCGCTTAGACCAGGATTTTATTCCTTTAGGCCCTCCTATCCACTGATGCTCAAAGCCTTGGGATCCTTTTATTTGCCCTTGCCTTTTGGTTTTAAGGGTTATTGGCTTTTTCTGCTTGCTTTTTCTTTTTCTTTTTTTTTTTTTTCGCCTATTTTTTTTCTGCAAGCTTCGTTCTTTGCTGCTTTTTCTTGCTTCAAGAATCATTTTTATGATTTTTCAGATTATCAAATAACATGTCTCCTAGTCATCATTCTTTCAAGAGCCAACATATTTAACATTCTTAAACAACAGCTTCAAAAGACATATGCACTGTTCAAGCATACATTCAGAAAACAAGAAGCATTGTCACCACATCAATATAATTAAACTAAGTTCAAGGATAAATTCGAAACTCATGTACTTCTTGTTAAAACATTTTTTATTTAAGAGAGGTGATGGATTCATAGGACATTCATATCTTTAAGACAAAGTTACTAACTACTAATGATCATGTAATGAAGACACAAACATAGATAAGCACATAACATAGAAAACGAAAAACAGAGAAAGTAAGAACAAGGAATGAATCCACCTTAGTGATGTCCTTGAGCTCTTCTATGTCTCTTCCTTGTCTTTGCTGCTCCTCCTTCATTGCTTTTAGATCTTCTCTGATTTCATGAAGGATGATGGAGTGCTCTTGATGTTCCACCCTTAGTTGCTTCCAATAATTGTGTGGAAGAAAATGTATCCCTTGAGGTATCTCAGGGATCTCTTGATTTGCAGTCAAATGTTCTTCCACTGAGCTATAGACCCTTGATGGAAGCTTTTGTCTTCCCTTTCCTCTTTCTAGAGGTTTCTCTGGCCTTAGGTGCCATCAATGGTTATGGAAAAAACAAAAAAGCTATGCTTTTACCACACCAAACTTAGAATGTTGCTCACCCTCGAGCAAAAGAAGAAAGAATAGAAGAAGAAGAAGATATAGAGGAGATGGAGGGAGGTGTGTATTCGGCCATATGGGTGGGATTGGGTGGGGAAGAGATGTTGAATTTTGAAGGTAAGTGGGTGTAAGGATGTGAGTGGTAAATGGAAAACAGAAGGGATGATCATGAATGGAAAGAGAGATGATGAGGTAGGTGGGGATCCTGTGGGGTTCACAGATCTTGAGATGATCCTGTGGGGTCCACAGATCCTGAGGTGTCAAGGCATTTACATCCCTGCACCAAGTTAGGCATGCAAAATGCCCTTGCACACAACTCTGGGTGTTCAGCGCCAGGTTGGTGCCCATTTTGGGCGTTCAACGCCCATTTGCTGCCATTTCTGGCGTTGAACGCCAGAATCATGCTTGTTCTGGGCGTTCAGCGCCAGGATGCTCCCATTCTGGGCGTTCAGCGCCAGAACTATGCTCTGTTCTGGCGTTTGAACGCCAGACAGATGCTCCTCCAGGGTGTGATTTTTCTTCTGCTGTTTTTGATTCCGTTTTTGATTTTTTTTGTTTATTTTGTGACTCCACATGATCATGAACCTAAGAAAACATGAAAAACAAATAAGAATTAGATAAACATTGGGTTGCCTCCCAACAAGCGCTTCTTTAATGTCAATAGCTTGACAGTGGGCTCTCATGGAGCCTCACAGATGGCAGAGCTTTGTTGAAACTCTCCAACACCAAACTTAGAGTTTGGATATGGGAGTTCAACACCAAACTTAGAGTTTGGTTGTGGCCTCCCAACACCAAACTTAGAGTTTGACTGTGGGGGCTCTGGTTGACTCTGCTTGGAGAGAAGCTTTTTCTGCTTCCTCTCCATGGTTGCAGAGGGAGATCCTTGAGTTTTAAACACAAGGGAGTCCTCATTCTATTGAAGGACTATTTCACCTCTGTCAACATCAATCACAGCTCTTGCTGTGGCTAGGAAAGGTCTTCCTAGGATGATGGATTCATCCTTTTCCTTTCCAGTATCCAGGACAATGAAATCAGCAGGGATGTAAAGGCCTTCAACATTTACTAACACGTCCTCTACTTGTCCATATGCCTGTTTTCTTGAATTATCTGCTATCTCTAATGAGATTCTAGCAGCTTGCACCCCATAAATTCCCAGTTTCTCTATTACAGAGAGGGGCATGAGGTTTATACCTGAACCAAGGTCACACAGAGCTTTGAAGATCATGGTGCCTATGGTACAAGGTAGTATGAACTTTCCAGGATCCTGTCTCTTCTGAGGTAATGTCAGTTGATCCAGATCACTTAGTTCATTGATGAACAAGGGAGGTTCAACTTCCCAAGCATCAATGCCAAACAATTTGGCATTTAGCTTCATGATTGCACCAAGAAACTTGGCAGTTTGCTCTTCAGTGACATCCTCATTCTCTTCAGAAGAGGAATACTCATCAGAGCTCATGAAGGGCATAAGGAGGTTCAATGGGATCTCTATAGTCTCTAGATGAGCCTCAGAGTCCTTTGATTCCCCAGAGAGAAGCTCCTTATTGATCACTGGACGTCCCAGGAGGTCTTCCTCCTTGGGATTCACGTCCTCTCCTTTCCTCACAGGTTCGGCCATGGCACTTATGTCAATGGCCTTGCACTCTCCTTTTGGGTTCTCTTCTGTATTGCTTGGGAGAGTACTAGGAGGGATTTCAGTGATCCTTTTACTCAGCTGGCCCACTTGTGCTTCCAAATTTCTAATGGAAGACCTTGTTTCATTCATGAAACTTACAGTGGCCTTAGATAGATCAGAGACTATATTTGATAAATTAGAAGCGTTTTGTCCAGAGTTCTCTGTCTGTTGCTGAGTTGATGATGGAAAAGGTTTGATATTGCTAAACCTGTTTCTTCCACCATTGTTAAAGCCTTGTTGAGGCTTCTGATCCTTCCATGAGAAATTTGGATGATTTCTCCATGTTGAGTTATAGGTGTTTCCATAAGGTTCACCTAAGTAATTTACCTCTGCTATTGCAGGGTTCTCAGGATCATAG
Organism: Arachis hypogaea; assembly: GCF_003086295.3. Classification (NCBI taxonomy): domain Eukaryota; kingdom Viridiplantae; phylum Streptophyta; class Magnoliopsida; order Fabales; family Fabaceae; genus Arachis; species Arachis hypogaea. The sequence goes on along the minus strand of NC_092055.1, from coordinate 90,011,970 downwards.
GCTTCTTCTTCAGAAGATGCCTCTTGAGTACTGTTGGATGCAGCTTGCATTCCATGCAGACTCTGAAAAATCATATTGACTTGCTGAGTCAATATTTTATTCTGAGCCAATATGGCATTCAGAGTATCAACCTCAAGAACTCCTTCTTCATAGGCGTCCCATTACTCACAGGATTCCTTTCAGAAGTGTACATGAACTGGTTATTAGCAACCATGTCAATGAGTTCTTGAGCTTCTGCAGGCATTTTCTTTAGGTGAATGGATCCACCTGCAGAAGTGTCCAGTGACATCTTTGATAGCTCAGATAAACCATCATAGAATATATCCAGGATGGTCCATTCTGAAAGCATGTCAGAAGGACACTTTTTGGTCAGCTGTTTGTATCTTTCCCAAGCTTCATAGAGGGATTCACCTTCTTTCTGTCTGAAGGTTTGAACATCAGCTCTAAGCTTGCTCAGCCTTTGAGGAGGAAAGTACTTGGCTAAGAAAGCCGTGATCAGCTTATCCCAAGAGTTCAGGCTGTCTTTGGGTTGAGAATCCAACCATAATCTAGCTCTGTCTCTTACAGCAAAAGGGAAAAGCATGAGCCTGTAGACTTCAGGATCTACTCCATTAGTCTTAACAGTATCACATATCTGCAAGAATTCAGTTAAGAACTGAAAAGGATCTTCAGATGGAAGTCCATGAAACTTGCAGTTCTGCTGCATTAGAGAAACTAATTGAGGTTTAAGCTCAAAGTTGTTTGCTCCAATGGCAGGAATGGAGATGCTTCTTCCATGTAAATTGGAATTAGGTGCAGTGAAGTCACCAAGCATCTTCCTTATATTATTATTATTTTCGCCTGCCATCTCCTCTGCCTGTTCGAAAATTTCTGAAAGGTTATCTCTGGATTGTTGTATTTTAGCTTCTCTTAATTTTCTCTTCAGAGTTCTTTCAGGTTCTGGATCTGCTTCCACAAGAATGTTCTTATCCTTGCTCCTGCTCATATGACAAGGAAGAATGGCCAGAAAAATGATAATAATAATAGAGATCCTTTATACCACAGTATAGGGATCCCTTTGTAAGTAGAAGAAGAGGGGGAGATAAAGGATGTGATGTAAAGGAAGAAACACAACTGTGAGGATTGGAATGTGAGATGAGATGTTAGGACATGAATGAATAAATAGAATGAGATGGGGGAGGAATAATTTTCGAAAATTATTTTGAAAAAGAGTTAGTGATTTTTGAAAATTGGTTTTTGAAAATTAGTTAGTATTTTTTCGAAAATTTTTGAATTCAAAAATAAAAAATAAAAATAATTAGTTAATTAAAAAGAAATTTTTAAAAAAGGGAGAGATATTTTCGAAAATTAGAGAGAGAGAGAGTTAGTTAGGTAGTTTTGAAAAAGTTAAGAAACAAACAAAAAGTTAGTTAGTTAGTTGAAACAAATTTTGAAAAGATAAGAAGTTAGGAAGTTAGAAAAGATATTTTGAGAAGATATTTTTGAAAAAGATAAGATAAGAAGATATTTTTGAAAGATATGATTGAAATTAGTTTTGAAAAAGATTTGATATTTAAAATCTCAATTAATGACTTGGTTCATAAGAAATCACAAGATATGATTCTAGAACTTAAAGTTTGAATCTTTCTTAACAAGCAAGTAACAAACTTCAAATTTTTGAATCAAAACATTAATTGATTAGTTATTTTCGAAAATTTTATATAAAAATAAGAAAAAGATTTTTGAAAAATATTTTTGAAATTTTCGAAAATAGCTAATAATTTTGAAAAAGATTTGATTTTTGAAAAAGATTTTGAAAAAGATAAGATTTTCAAATTGAAAATTTGATTTGACTCATTGGCAACAACTTTGATTTTTAAAAATTTTTGAAAAAGTCAATCCAAATTTTCGAATTTGATGAGAGAAAAAGGGAAAGATATTTTTTTGATTTTTGAAATTTTTATGATGCAAGAGAAAAACACTAAAAAGATGCAATGCATGAAATTTTTAGATCAAAACATGTGATGCATGCAAGAATGCTATGAATGTCAAGATGAACACCAAGAACACTTTGAATGTCAAGATGAACATCATAGACACAATTTTAAAAAATTTTTAATGCAAAGAAAACATGCAAGACACCAAACTTAGAATTCTTTAATGCTGAGACACTAAGAATTCAAGAATGCATATGATAAACATGAAAAGACACAAAACAAAAATTCATCAAGATCAAACAAGAGGACTTACCAAGAACAACTTGAAGATCATGAAGAACACTATGAATGCATGATATTTTCGAAAAATGCTAGATGCATATGCAGTTTACACCAAACTTATAACATGACTCAAGACTCAAACAAGAAACAGAAAATATTTTTGATTTTTATGATTTTCTAATTTTTTTGGATTTTTATTTATATTTTTCGAAAATTATATGAAAAAAGAAAAAAATAAGGATTCCAAAATTTTTAATATGAATTCCAGGAATCTTGCCATGTTAGTCTAAAGCTTCAGTCCAGGAATTAGACATGGCTCACTAGCCAGCCAAGCTTTCAATGAAAGCTCCAGTCCAAAACACTAGACATGGCCTATGGCCAGCCAAGCTTCAGCAGGTGATCGTGGATCAACAGCGGGTAGATCAGGAACAGTAGCAGGTGGATTAGCTCCAACTAGCTTGCTCTTGATAACCAATTGCAAGCCTCAGTCCAAATGAATTTAGACATGGCTTTACAGCCAGCCAGGATGCAACATATAATTACATGGGCTGGAGTGATTAGTTGAATACCAATCCCAAAGTAGTTTGGGTATGGCTTTACAGCCAGATATGATTCAACATATTTCATGAAACACTAGAATTCATTCTTAAAAATTTTGAAGCCATAGAATAATTTATTTTTGAAAACATTTTTATTTTTTTCGAAAATAGATGAGAAAATTTTAGAAATATTTTTGAAAAATTTTTGAAAAGAAAATACAAAGAAAATTACCTAATCTGAGCAACAAGATGAACCGTCAGTTGTCCAAACTCAAACAATCCCCGGCAACGGCGCCAAAAACTTGGTGTACGAAATTGTGATCACATTGATGTAGTACTCTTTGTTATTGTATGGAATCATTATTATGGCTCTTTACTATGTGTGGACACAACTCCGTTCAACTAACCAGCAAGTGTACTGGGTCGTCCAAGTAATAAACCTTACGTGAGTAAGGGTCGATCCCACAGAGATTGTTGGCTTGAAGCAAGCTATGGTCACCTTGCAAATCTCAGTCAGGCGGATTTAAACATGATACTTTATTAGATTAAAATAAACAATAAAAAGGATAGAGATACTTATGTAGATTCATTGGCAGGAATTTCAGATAAGCGAATGGAGATGCTTTTCGTTCCTCTGAACCTCTGCTTTCCTGCTATCTTCATCCAATCAGTCTTACTCCTTTCCATGGCTGGCTTTATGTGATACATCACCACTGTCAATGGCTACTTTCGGTCATCTCTCGGGAAAATGATCCAATGCCCTGTCACGACACGGCTAATCGTCTGGAGGCATCACCCTTGTCAATGGCTTCATCTTATCCTCTCAGTGAATAATCTGCTCACGCACCCTGTCACGGCACGGCTATTCATCTGTCGGTCCTCGATCATGCTGGAATAGGATTTACTATCCTTTTGCGTCTGTCACTAACGCCCTGCAATCGCGAGTTCGGAGCTCGTCACAGTCATTCAATCATTGAATCCTACTCGGAATACCACAGACAAGGTTTAGACCTTCCGGATTCTCTTGAATGCTGCCATCATTCTAGCTTACGCCACGAAGATTCTGGTTAGGAGATCTAAGAGATACTCATTCTAGCTTAATTCATGTAGAACAGAAGTGTTTGTCAGGCACGCGTTCATAAGGGAGAAGGATGATGAGCGTCACACATAATCATCACCTTCATCACGTTCTTGGGTGCGAATGGATATCTTAGAAGAGAAATAAGAAGAATTGAATAGAAAACAGTAGTACTTGCATTAATCTTTGAGGAACAGCAGAGCTCTACACCTTAATCTATGGAGTGTAGAAACTCTACCGTATGAAAATACATAAGTGAAGGTCCAGGCATGGCCGAGATGGCCAGCCCCCTAAACGAGATCAATAGTCTCCTAAGATGAACAATGGAATAAAACTGAGACCAAAGATGCCTAATACAGTAGTAAAAGGTCCTATTTATAATAAACTAGTCACTAGGGTTTACATGAGTAAGTAATTGATGCATAAATCCACTTCCGGGGCCCACTTGGTGTGTGTTTGGGCTGAGCTTAAGTGTTCCACGTGCAGAGGCCATTTGTGGAGTTGAACGCCAGTTTCTGTGCCAGTTTGGGCGTTCAACTCTGGTTTTGGATCCTTTTCTGGCGCTGGACGCCAGATTTGGGCAGAAGGCTGGCGTTGAACGCCAGTTTACATCGTCAATTCTTGGCCAAAGTATGGACTATTATATATTGCTGGAAAGCCCTGGATGTCTACTTTCCAACGCAATTGGAAGCTCGCCATTTCGAGTTCTTTAGCTCCAGAAAATCCACTTTGAGTGCAGGGAGGTCAGAATCCAACAGCATCAGCAGTCCTTCTTCAACCTCTGAATCTGATTTTTGCTCAAGTCCCTCAATTTCAGCCAGAAAATACCTGAAATCACAGAAAAACACACAATCTCATAGTAAAGTCCAGAAATGTGAATTTAACATAAAAACTAATGAAAACATCCCTAAAAGTAGCTAGATCCTACTAAAAACATACTAAAAACAGTGCCAAAAAGCGTATAAATTATCCGCTCATCACTGTGTCTAGGAAAGGTCTTCCAAGGATGACACACTCATCCTCATCCTCTCCTATGTCCAGGACAATGAAGTTTTCAGGGATGTAGTGGTTTTCAACTTTAACCAAGACATCCTCTACTAAGTCATATGGCTTCTTCATGGTCTTGTCAGCCATCTCTAATGAGATGTGTGCAGCTTGTACCTCAAGGATTCCCAGCTTCTCCATTACATAGAGTGGCATGAGGTTTATACTTGACCCTAGGTCACTCAGAGCCTTTTCAAAGGTCATAGTACCTATAGTGTAAGGAATCAAAAAGCGTCCAGGATCTGGAAGCTTCTGAAGTAGCTCTTGCTAAACCAAAGCATGGAGTTCTTTGGTGTGGAACGGAGATTCTTCCTCTAGAGCCTTTGTACCAAATAACTTGGTATTTAGCTTTATTAGAGCTCCTAGGAAATGAGCAACTTGCTTTCCCTGGTGTCTTCATCCTCGCTTGAGGATGAGTAGTCATCAGAACCCATGCACTACAGGAGTGCATTCAAAGGAACCTCAATTGTCTTTGTCGTTTCCTTTGGTTCTGGGCTAGAGGGTTCTTGAGTGGGCTTTAAGCACTCAGAGGGTATGCTTTGGTTGGTGTTCAACACCAGCTCTGTCAGCTTATTGGGCATTAAACGCCCTTGCTGTCCACCTTAAATGGCATTAAACGCCAGACCCTTTAGCATTCTGGGCGTTGAACGCCCAGCAGGGATGTCCTTGCTGGCGTTCAATGCCAGCTTCCCTGGGTGAGTGAGCATTGAACGCCCAGGGAGGGGTTCCTCACTAGCATCCAACGCCAGTATGGCTGCATGGTTGGGCGTTGAATGCCCAGTGAGGGTTTCCTCACTGGCATTCAGCGCCAGAAAGCCTTCCTGTTTGGGCGTTGAATGCCCAGCCAGTACTCCCTGGCTGGCATTCAACACCAGCTTTTCTGCCAGGTTGGGCGTTAAACGCCCAGTGAGGGCTTCCTCACTGGCGTTTAACGCCAGGCTTGCTGCCATTGTGGGCATTGAACGCCCAATAAAATCTTCTTCACTGGCGTTCAATGCCACCCCATTATTTTCCAATTTGGCCTCTACCTCCATGGTTATGGCCTTGCACTCTTCTCTAGGATTAACCTCAGTGTTACTGTGAAGAGTGTCAGGAGGAGTCTTAGGGATCTTCTTGCTTAGTTGACCAACCTGTACCTCCAAATTTCTAATGGAGGACCTTGTTTCATTAATGAAACTATGGGTGATCTTAGTTAGGCTGGAAACCATAATGGCTAAGTCAGAAAGGCTCTGCTTAGAGGTCTCCATATTCCCTTGAGAAGATAGGAATGATGGTCTGTTATTGAACCTATTCTGGTTCCTTCTAGCTTGGTTGTTATTGAAACCTTGCTGAGATTTCTGTTGATCCTTCCATGAAAGGTTAGGATGATTCCTCCATGAAGGGGTGTAAGTGTTTTCATAGGGCTCTCCCATGTAATTCACCTCCTTCAGGGTGGGTTGATCAGGATCATAAGCTTCTTCTTCAAGAGAAGCTTCCTGATTACTGCCAAATGCAGTTTGCATCCCAGTCAGATGTTGAGCGATCAGGTTGACCTGTTGGGTCAAGATCTTATTCTGAGCCAGGATGGCATTCAAAGTCTCAACTTCATGAACTCCTTTCTTCTGAGAGATTCCATGGTTTACAGGGTTTCTTTCAGAAGTGTACATGAACTGGTTGTTAGCAACCATTTCAATGAGTTCTCTTGCTTCTACAGGTGTTTTCATTAAGTGGAGGGATCCACTTACAGATCTATCCAATGAGATCTTGGATATCTCAGACAAGCCATCATAGAACACGGCTATGATGGACTATTCTGAGATAATGTCAGGAGGACATCTCCTAATCAGTTGCTTGTATCTTTTCCAAGCTTCATAAAAGGATTCACCTTCTCTTTGTCTGACGGTTTGAACTTCCACTCTAATCTTGCTCATCCTTTGAGGAGGAAAGAACTTAGCCAGAAAAGCATTAACCAGTTTTTTCCAAGAGTCTAGACTCTCTCTAGGTTGGGTATCCAACCAGAGCTTGCCTTTGTCTCCTAAATCAAAGGGAAAGAGCATCAGCTTGTAGACTTCAGGATTAACACCATTAGTCTTTACAGTATCACAGATCTATAAATATTCTACCAAGAACTGATGTGGATCTTCCATGGAAAGTCCATAGAATTTGCAGTTCTGCTGTAGAAGAGAGACTAATTGAGGCTTAAGCTCAAAATTGTTAGCTCCAATGGCAGGTACAACAATGCTTCTGCCATAAAAGTCAGAGGTAGGCATGGTGAAGTCACCAAGGACCTTTCTAGGCTCCTCTTGAGGATTGGCCATGTCTCCTTGTTCTTGTTCAAAACTTTCTGAGAGGTCTCTTCCGGAGTGTTGTGCTTTAGCTTGTTGTAAACGCCTCCTTAGAGTCTTCTCAGGTTCAAGATCAGGAGTCAAGAGAGGTTCTTTATCCCTGTTCCTGGTTATAAACAAGAAGAAAAGAAAAGAAAGAAAAAGAAGAAAGCTCTTTGTGCCAATTGGCAAGAAGCTCCTCCTTAAAGTCAGAAGTAAAGAAAGAAGAGAGAAGATAGAAAATAAAATAAAAATAAATAAAAGAAGTAGAAGAAGGATACTTTGAAAATAAAAGATAGAAGTAATTAAGATGAGAAGGAAGAATATAGAGGGGGAAGAAGAAGAATGATATGAGTAGAGATGAGAAGAGAAGAAGTATAAATAGAAAAAGTAAATAAGAATTAAAATATTTTTGTTTTTATTTTATTTATTATTTATTAATTTTCGAAAATTATGGTTAATAATTTAAAAAGATTTAAAATTGGTTAGTGAATTTTCGAAAATAGAAGAGAGAGAGAAGTGAAGAAGTTTTCGAAAATTAAGAGAGATGAGAGTTAGTTAGGTAGTTTTGAAAAAGAAGAGAGAGAGAGAAGGAGATATTATTTTTGAAAATTAAGGAAGGAAGAGTTAGTTAGGAGTTTTGAAAAATAAGAGAGAGAAGATAAGATATTAATTAAGGAAAGATAAAATTAAAAATAAAAATAAAAGATAAGATAAGAAAAGATTTAAATTTTAAAAATAAAATAAGAGATAAGAAATTAAAAAGTTTTGAAAAAGATATTATTTGAATTTTGAAAAAGATAAGATAAGATTTTTAAATTTTGAAAAAGATATGATAAGATTTGAAAAAGTTAAGATTTTTTTCGAAAAATATATGATTTTTATTTTTGAAACAATTTGATTTTTGAAAACTTGACAACTAAGATATGATAAGATAAAATTTTGATATTGAAATCTGAATTTTTATTTAATATTTTCAAAAAAATTAGTTAAAATTAAGTTAGAAAATATAATTTTTTATTTTTGAATTTTATGATGAAAGAGAAAAAAACACAAAAGACACAAAATTTAAAATTTTTAGATCTAATGCTACTTATTTTCGAAAATTTTGGAGGGAAACACCAAGGAACACCAAACTTAAAAATTTTAAGATCAAAACACATACAAGACTCAAGAACAGTTTAGAGACTCAGTAGAACAAAATTTAAAGACTCAAAGAACACAAGAACATAAAAAGAAACACCAAACTTAAAATTTTTAGAAAACCAAAACAAAATTTTCGAAAACTTAAAGAAAAATAACAAGAAAACACCAAACTTAAAAAATTGAAACAGAATTTAACCAAAGAAAATATTTTTGAAAATTTTTAGAAAGAAAGACTCAAAGCAACAACAATCCCCAAGAACGTAAACACAAGGACTGAAACAGAATGCTTAAGGATGCTTGAAAATAAACTGCATTAAAAAGGTTTTTTGAAAAGGGTTTTAAAATTTTTGTAATTGAAAAACAGAAAGCAGGAAAGACTCAAACAAAATCAAAGATCAAACAAAGAAAAGTAAAATTTTTTTAAAAATTTTTTTAATGATTTTTGAAAATTAGAGAAGAAGAAAATAAAAATAAAGGACTCAAATCAAAGTTATGCTCTTACAAAAGTCAAAAACTCAACAAGAACACAAATTAAACATAGAAAAGAAAAATATTTTTGAAAACATTTTTTTTTTATTTTTCAAAAATTTTAAGAGAGAAAATAAAAATAAAAGACTCAAACAAAAATAAAAATTACTTGATCTAGAGAGCAAGACAATCCTTCTGTTTGTCCAAACTCAAACAATCCCCGGCAACGGTGCCAAAATCTTGGTGCGCACGAACCCCACACTTTCGTACAGCAGTAGCAGCAAGTGTACTTGGTCGTCTAAGTAATACCTGAGCGAGTCAGGGTTGATCCTACGAGGATTGTGGTTTGAAGCAAGCTATGGTTATCTTGCAGATCCTAGTCAGGAAGATCAGAAGAAGTTGTTGATTGTGAAAGGAATACCGAATTGTAATAAAGTTAAAGAATAGGAATAGGAATAGGGTTAAGGATTGGAGTTGCTTTGTCTTTCTGAATTAACTCTGGTACTACTGTCTTCTATGCTTGTGAATAATCTTCTTCTATGGCAGGCTGTATGTGATCAAAGCCATTGCCCGTGGTCATTGATCTCCTCTGCTACAGATCAAATACCATTGCTCGTGGTCATTCAATCTGACGGAGGGTGAAGCTCTAGCAGTTCATTCTCTCGGCGATCCTACTCAAAACACCACAGATAACGTCGAATCTTCCACATCAGATAACGCTTCTTCTATTGATTCTAGCCTATACCACGGGGACCCTAATCTCCACAGAAATCGGCTGAACTAGGGTCTCGAGAAGTCCTTAATGAAGTCGTGGATTAACCGTCTGAGAGATGTATAAACATAGCTGTTGGCTCGTGCTTTCCTGCCAAGTATTCACACGAACCCAAGTAGACGCAGGTATTTGTCAGGCACGTTCATCTTAAAGTGATGAACAGAGCTAATTAGTCAGATCATCCTATTCACCACGATGAAGATTGATGAGCGGATAATTTATACGCTTTTTGGCATTGTTTTTAGTATGTTTTTAGTATATTTTAGTTAGTTTTTATTTTGTTTTTATTATTTTTTAAATAAAAATCACATTTCTGGAATTTACTATGAGTTTGTGTGTTTTTCTGTGATTTCAGGTATTTTCTGGCTGAAATTGAGGGACCTGAGCAAAAATCTTATTCAGAGGCTGAAGAAGGACTGTAGATGCTGTTGGAATTTGACCTCCCTGCACTCGAAGCAGATTTTCTAGAGCTACAGAAGCCCAATTGTCGCACTCTTAATTGCGTTGGAAAGTAGACATCCTGTGCTTTCCAGCAATATATAATACTCCATACTTTGCCTGAGATTTGATGGTCCAAACTGGCGTTCTATGTCAGCATAGAAATTCTGGCATCAAAACGCCAGAACTGGCATAAAAGCAGGAGTTAAACGCCCAAACTGGCACAAAAGCTAGCGTTTAACTCCAAGAAAAGCCTCTACACGTGAAAGCTTCAACGCTCAGCCCAAGCACACACCAAGTGGGCCCGGAAGAAGATCTCTGCATTAATTACTTATTTCTGTAACCCTAGGCTACTAGTTCTCTATAAATAGGACCTTTTACTATTGTATTTTCATCTTTTGATCATCTTTGAATCATGTTTTGATGATTGAACCCTCTTTGGGAGGCTGGCCATTTGGCCATGCCTAGACCTTTTGTTCTTATGTATTTTCAACGGTAGAATTTTTACACACCATAGATTGAGGTGTGGAGTTTTGCTGTTCCTCATGAATTAATGCAAAGTACTACTGTTCCTCATGAATTAATGCAAAGATATAAACTCGTTCTTCAACTTGATGAATGTGATGATCCGTGACACTCATCATCATTCTCACCAATGAACGCGTGCCTGACAACCACTGCCGTTCTACATGCAAACAAGCTTGAATGTGTATCTCTTGGGTTTCTAATCTAAAATTAAAACCTTCGTGGTATAGGCTAGAATCATTGGCGGTCATTCTTGAGATCCGGAAAGTCTAAACCTTGTCTGTGGTATTCCGAGTAGGATCTGGAATGGGATGACTGTGACGAGCTTCAAACTCGCGAGTGTTGGGCGTGTGACAGACGCAAAAGGATCAATGGATCTTATTCCAACATGATCGAGAACCAACAGCTTATTAGCCGTGCGGTGACAGCGAATTTGGAACATTTTCACTGAGAGGACGGAAAGTAGCCATTGACAATGGTGATGCCCAACATAAAGCTTGCCATGGAAAGGAGTATGAATGATTGGAAGAAGGCAATAGGAAAGCAGAGGTTCAGAAGGAACAAAGCATCTTCATACGCTTATCTGAAATTCTCACCAATGAATTACATAAGTATCTCTATCCTATTTTATGTTTTATTCATATTTTAATTATCAATTCTCCATAACCATTTGAATCCGCTTGACTGAGATTTACAAGGTGACCATAGCTTGCTTCAAGCCGACAATCTCCATGGGATCGACCCTTACTCACGTAAGATATTACTTGGACGACCCAGTGCACTTGCTGGTTAGTTGTGCGGAGTTGTGATAAAGAGTTGAGATTACAATTGTGCGTACCAAGTTTTTGGCGCCATTGATGATCACAATTTCGTGCACCAAGTTTTTGGCGCCGTTGCCGGGAATTGTTCGAGTTTGGACAACTGACGGTTCATCTTCTTGCTTAGATTAGGTAATTTTACTTTATGCTTTAAGCTTTTTACTTTTTATTTTCGAAATTTTTTTTTCAAAAATACAAAAATATTTCTATTCTATTCTTCAGAGTTTTTAAGAATGGATTCTAGAGTTTCATGATGATTTGTTGAAGTCTGGCTGGCTGTGAAGCCATGTCTAATCTTTTGGACCGAGGTTTCAACAAATCATCATAAGAGCTTGTTGATTTCTATCAATCTTGCTATTGAAAGTAATGATCTGCTAAAGCTTAGCTGGCCATTGGCTACGTCTAGTGTTTTGGACCGAAGCTTTCACTGAAAGCTTGGCTGGCTAGTAAGCCATGTCTAATTCCTGGACAGGAGTTTTAGACTAACATTGCATGATTCCTGGAATTCTTATTAAAAATTTTGAATCTCTTTATTTTCTTTTCCATATAATTTTTGAAAAATCACAAAATTTTTTTATAAAATCATAAAAACCAAAATTATTTTGTGTTTCTTGTTTGAGTCTAGTGTCTAATTTTAAGTTTGGTGTCAATTGCATGTCTTTATTCTTCTTGCATTTTTCGAATATATGCATTATGTTCTTCATTAATCTTCAAGTTGTTCTTGATGATTTCATTGCTCTGATCTTTAATTTCTCTTGTTTTGTGTCTTTTGTTGTTTCTCATATGCATTTTCAAATTGTTATAGTCCTTAGTATACAAACTTCTAAGTTTGGTGTCTTGCATGCATTGTTTATTTGATCTTAGTTGCATTTTGATTGGTTCTCATCATTAAAAATTCAAAAAATATTTTTAATTGTGTCTTTTCAAAGTCAATAATACAGAGAATTGAAGATTCAGAACATTCAGTAGAGGAATCACAGAGAAAATGCTGGGCATTCAAAACGCCCAGAATGGAAGGAAAACTGGCATTTAAACGCCAGCCAGGGTACCTGGCTAGGCGTTAAACGCCCAAAAAGGTAGCATTTTGGGCGTTAAACGCCAGAATGGATGCCATTCTGGGCGTTTAACGCCAGGAGGACACTAGAGGGAAGATTTTGTTTTTAATTCAAATCTTTTTCAAAATTTTCATAATTTTTCAAAATCAAATTTTTTTCAAATCATATCTTTTCAATCATATGTTTTAAAAATCAATTTCTTTTTAATTTTTTTTATTTATTACTATTTTCGAAAATCCTTGCTACAATTAGTGATTTGATTCAAAATTTTCAAGTTGTTACTTGCCTATTAAGAAAGGATCAAAAGTTTTAATTCTAGAATCATATCTTTTAATTTCTTGTTGGTCAAGTAATCAACTTTAATTTTCAAAACTTTCTTCCTTTAAATTTGATTTTCAATCATATCTTCTCAATCATGCCTTTTCAATCACATCTTTTTCAAAATTTAGTTTCAATCATATCTTTTTGATTTCTAATTTCAAAATCTTTTCCAAAAAATCACTTAATTTCTTTCCCAATCTTAGTTTTCGAAAATCATCCATCAAATTTTTAAATTTCTTTTAATTATTTAAAAATATTTTTAGTTTATTTTCGAAAATTCTTCCCCTCTTCTCACATCCTTCTATTTATGGACTAACACTCCTCCTCAATATACAATTCAAACTCTATCTCTCTTGATAAGTTCGAATTCTTTCTTTTCTACCTTCTCCTTCTATTCTTCTTTTCCTCTGACATCTCAAGGAATCTCTATACTGTGACATAGAGGATTCTATATTTTCTTCTCCTCTCTTTTCATATGAGCAGGAGCAAGGACAAAGGCATTCTTGTTGAAGCTGATCCTGAACCTGAAAGGACCTTGAAGAGAAAGCTAAGAGAAGCTAAAGTACAACTCTCTATAGAGGACCTAACAAAAATTTTCAAACAAGAAGAAGCCATGGCAGCCGAAAACAACAACAATGCCAACAATGCAAGGAAGGTGCTTGGTGACTTTACTGCACCTACTCCTGACTTCAATGGGAGAAGCATCTCAATCCCTTCCATTGGAGCAAACAACTTTGAGCTTAAGCCTCAATTAGTTTCTCTAATGCAACAGAACTGCAAGTTTCATGGACTTCCATTTGAAGATCCTCATCAATTCTTAGCTGAATTCTTGCAAATCTGTGACACTGTCAAGACCAATGGGGTTGATGCCGAGGTCTACAAGCTTATGCTTTTTCCCTTTGCTGTAAGAGACAGAGCTAAAACATGGTTGGATTCACAACCTAAAGAAAGCCTGAACTCTTGGGAAAAGCTAGTCAATGCCTTCTTGGCAAAATTCTTTCCACCTCAAAAATTGAGCAAGCTTAGAGTGGAAGTCCAAACCTTCAGATAGAAGGAAGGTGAATCACTCTTTGAATCCTGGGAAAGATACAAGCAATTGATCAGAAGGTGCCCTTTTGACATAATTTCAGAATGGAGCATCATAGGTATTTTCTATGATGGTCTATCTGAACTGTCCAAGATGTCATTGGACAACACTATTGGAGGATCTTTTCATCTGAAGAAGACGCCTGCAGAAGCTCAGGAACTCATTAAAATGGTTGCAAATAACCAATTCATGTACACCTCTGAAAGGAATCCTGTGAATAATAGGACAAGTCAGAAGAAAGGAGTTCTTGAGATTGATACTCTGAATGCCATATTGGCTCAGAACAAAATATTGACTCAACAAGTCAATATAATTTCTCAAAGTTTGTCTGGAATGCAATCAGCAATAGTCAGTACCAAAGAAGCTTCATCTGAAGAGGAAGCTTATGATCCTGAGAACCCGACAATGGAAGAGGTGAATTACATGGGAGAATTCTATGGAAACACCTATAATCCTTCATGGAGAAATCATCCAAACCTCTCATGGAAGGATCAACAGAGGCCTCAACAAGGCTTCAACAACAATAATGGTGGAAGAAATAGGTTTAGCAATAGCAAGCCTTTTCTATCATTTTCTCAGCAACAGACAGAGAATTCTAAGCAGAGCCACTCTGACTTAGCAACTGTAGTCTCTGATCTAATTAAAACCACTCAACATTTCATGACTGAAACAAGGTCCTCCATTAGAAATTTGGAGGCACAAGTGGGTCAGCTGAGCAAGAAAGTTACTGAACTCCCTCCTAGTACTCTCCCAAGCAATACAGAAGAGAATCCAAAAAGAGAGTGTAAGGCCATCAACATAATCCACACAGCCAAACCTGGAGAGGAGGAAGAGGCAGTGATTTCCACTGAGGAAGACCTCAATGGACATCCACTAGCTTCCAAGGAGTTCCCTAATGAGGAACCATGGGAATCTGAGGCTCACACTGAGACCATAGAGATTCCATTGAATTTACTTCTGCCATTCATGAGCTCTGATGAGTATTCTTCCTCTGAAGAGGATGAAGATGTTACTGAAGAATAAGTTGCTAAGTACCTTGCAGCAATCATGAAGTAAAATACCAAGCTATTTGGTAATGAGACTTGGGAGGATGAACCCCCCTTGCTCACCAAAGAACTGGATGACCTGACTAGGCAGAAATTACCTCAAAAGAAATAGGATCCTGGAAAGTTCTCAATACCTTGTACCATAGGCATCATGACCTTTGAGAAGGCTCTGTGTGACCTAGTGATGAGCGGATAATTTATACGCTTTTTGGCATTGTTTTTACATAGTTTTTAGTATGATTTGATTAGTTTTTAGTATTTTTTATTAGTTTTTAAACAAAAATCACATTTCTGGACTTTACTATGAGTTTGTGTATTTTTCTGTGATTTTGGGTATTTTCTGACTGAAATTGAGGGACCTGAGCAAAAATCTGATTCAGAGGCTGAAAAAGGACTGTAGATGCTGTTGGATTCTGACCTCCCTGCACTCAAAGTGGATTTTCTGGAGCTACAAGAGTCCAACTGGTGCACTCTCAATTGCGTTGGAAACTAGACATCCAAGGCTTTCCAGAAATATATAATAGTCCATACTTTGCTCGAGGATAGATGATGTAAACTGGCGTTCAACGCCAGTTCCATGTTGCATTATGGCATTAAACGCCAGAAATAGGTTACAAGTTGGAGTTAAACGCCAAAAACAGGTTACAACCTGGCGTTTAACTCTAGAAACAGCCTAGGCACGTCAAAAGCTCAAGTCTCAGCCTCAGCACACACCAAGTGGGCCCTAAATATGGATTTCTGCACTATCTATCTCAGTTTACTCATTTTCTGTAAACCTAGGTTACTAGTTTAGTATTTAAACAACTTTTAGAGATTTATTTTGTATCTCATGACATTTTAGATCTGAACTTTGTACTCTTTGACGGCATGAGTCTCTAAACTCCATTGTTGGGGGTGAGGAGCTCTGTTGTGTCCCGATGAATTAATGCAATTATTTCTGTTTTCTATTCAAACATGCTTGTTTCTATCTAAGATGTTCATTCGCACTTCAATATGATGGAAGGGATGATCCATGACACTCATCACCATTCCCAAACTATGAACGCGTGATTGACAACCACCTCCGTTCTACCTCCGATTGAATGAGTATCTCTTGGATTTCTTAATCGGAATCTTCGTGGTATAAGCTAGAATCCATTGGCAGCATTCTTGAGAATTCAGAAAGCCTAAACCTTGTCTGTGGTATTCCAAGTAGGATTTAGAGATTGGATGACTGTGACGAGCTTCAAACTCACAAGGGTTGGGAGTAGTGACAGACGCAAAAGGATCAATGGATCCTATTCCAGCATGAGTGAGAACCGACAGATGATTAGCCGTGCGGTGACAGTGCACCCGGACCATTTTCACTGAGAGGATGGATGGTAGCCAACACACAGCTTGCCATACGAGGAACCTTACGTGCGTGAAGAAGAAGACAGGGGGAAAGCAGAGATTCAGAAGACAAAACATCTCCAAAACTCCAACATATTCTCCATTACTGCATAACAAGTATTTAATTCATGCTCTTTTATTTTTCGCAATCCAAACTAATAATTATAATTGATTTCCTGACTAAGAAATACAAAATAATCATAGCTTGCTTCAAGCCGACAATCTCCGTGGGATCGACCCTTACTCACGTAAGGTATTACTTGGACGACCTAGTGCACTTGCTAGTTAGTGGTACGAGTTGTGAAAAGTGTGATTTAAAATTCGTGCACCAAGTTTTTGGCGCCGTTGCCGGGGATTGTTCAAGTTTGGACAACTGACGGTTTAATTTGTTGCTTAGATTAGGAAAAATTTTTCTTTTTGGTTTAGAGTCTTCTATTATTATTTTTGGTTGAAATTTCTTTTTTAAATCCTTATTTTTCTTTTTAAATTTTTCGAAAATTTTATAAACTGATAATTGAGTTTTTCTGTTTGAGTTTAGTTTCATATTTTAAGTTTGGTGTCAATTGCATGTTTTTATTTTCTTTTAAATTTTTGAATTTGTGTTCATTGTTCTTTCTTAATCTTCAAGTTGTTCTTGTTTATTTTCCTTGTTTGATCTCTGGTTTGTCTTGTTTTGTGTCTTTTCTTATTTTTCTCGTGCTTTTTCAAATTTTTAGTTTCAAAAAATTTTTATTTATTAAATACCTTGTTAAAACACGTTAAATTTATAGCTCAATTGGCTAGAGTGTTGTGCTTATGTTCTTGGTAATTGGCTATCTTCCTTTTAAAACTTTTTCAAAAATAATTTTTCTTTGATTAAATCTTGTGTCAATTTTTATGTTTGGTGTTCTCTTGTTAATTTTCCTTTAGTTTTCGAAAATTTCATTGTGGTTTGCTAAAAATTTTAAGTTTGGTGTTCTATCTCCATGTTCTTGTTGTTCTTGAGTCTTCCTTGTGTAATGATCTTAAAAATTTTTAAGTTTGGTGTTCCTTGGTGTTTTCCCTCCAAAATTTTCGAAAATAAGGAGCATTAGATCTAAAAATTTTAAGTTGTGTGTCTTTTGCGTGTTTTTCTCTTTCATCATAAAATTCAAAAATAAGAAAAATATATATATATTTCTAACTATTTTTAAGCAAATATTTCGAAAATTTCCTTAAAAATTCAGATTTCAATTTCAAAATTTTATCTTATCATATCTTAGTTGTCAAGTTTTTTTTTTAAAAAATCATATCTTTTTCAAAACCTCCTAACCACTTTTTCTCTCTCTTCATTTTTTGAAAATCCTCACCCATTTTTCATTTTATTTTATTTTTTTTAATTTCCATTTTCTAAAAAAAATTTAATAAAAAAATTATTTTAATACTATTTGAATCTCCAATTCACAACATCTCCCTTTCTCCATCATGGACCTAAGTGGAAATGAACAGTCCAGAAGGACTATGAGGTCATATGCTAACCCCACTACTGCTTCATTTGGGAGTAGTATCTGTATACCCTCCATCGGAGTCAGTAGTTTTGAGTTGAATCCTCAGCTCATTATCATGGTGCAGCAAAGTTGCCAGTATTTCGGTCTTCCACAGGAAGAACCTACAGAGTTTCTGGCACAGTTTTTACAAATTGCTGACACAATACATGATAAAGAAGTAGATCAGGATGTCTACAGATTATTACTGTTTTCATTTGCTGTAAAAGACCAAGTTAAGAGGTGGTTAAATAACCAACCTAAGGCTAGCATAAGGACATGGAAACAGCTGTCAGAAAAATTCCTGAATTAATATTTCCCTCCAAAACGGATGACACAGCTAAGGCTGAACATCCAAGGCTTGGGAGAGATACAGAGAGATGCTAAGAAAATGCCCCTCTGAAATGTTTTCAGAGTGGGTGCAGTTAGACATCTTCTATTATGGGCTTACAGAGAAAGCTCAGATGTCTTTGGACCACTCAGCTGGTGGATCTATACACATGAGAAAGACAATTGAAGAAGCTCAAGAGCTCATTGATACAGTTGCCAGAAATCAGCATCTGTACCTCAGTAGTGAGTCTTCCATGAAAGAAGAGACTAAAACAGTAACTACTGAACTCAGTCCTGCAGAACAAGTTACTGAATTCAATCAGCAATTAGATTTTCTAACAAAACAGCTAGCCAAATTCAAGGAAATACTACAAGATACAAGAATGGCTAATATGAATATGGAAGTACAGTTGAAGCAAACAAAACAGCAGTTACCAAAATAAATAACAGAAGAGTGCCAAGCAGTTCAATTAAGAAGTGGGAAAACATTAAATACCTCACTTCAAACCAGCAGGAAGCCAAGAAATGAACAAACTGCTACCCAAAATCCCTCTGAGGACAGTAAGAGCCCAGAGAAGAATAATTCTGGCGCTCAAACGCCAGAAAAAGGTGAAGGGCTGGCGTTAAACGCCCAACCCATGCTCAGTTCTGGCGTTCAAACGCCACAAACAAGCAAGGAGTTGGCATTAAACGCCCAATCAAACCTCAGTTCAGGCGTTCAAACGCCAGAAATAGGTAAGGAGTTGGCGTCCAACGCTAATCCAGCTTCCAACCCTGGCATTCAAACGCCAGTGAGGGATCAGATACACACACGTGCTGATAACAACCCCTCTAAAAAGTCTTTTCCAACCACCTCTGTATGAAATAAACCTGCAGCAACCAAGGTTGAGGAATACAAAGCCAAGATACCTTATCCTCAAAAACTCCGCCAAGAGGAGTAGGATAAGCAATTTGCTCGCTTTGCAAACTATATGAGGACTCTTGAAATAAAGATTCTGTTTCCAGAGGCACTTGAGAAAATACTATCTTATGCCAAGTTCATGAAAGAAATCTTGAGTCATAAGAAGGATTGGAGAGAAACTGAAAGAGTTCTCCTCACTGAAGAATATAGTGCAGTCATTCTGAAAAGCTTCCCAAAAAAGCTTAAAGATCCCGGGAGCTTTATCATACCATGCATATTAGAGGGTAATTGCACCAAGACAGCTTTATGTGATCTTGGGGCAAGCATCAACCTAATACCTGCATCCACTATCAGAAAGCTTGGTTTAACTGAAGAAGTTAAACCAACCCGAATATGTCTCCAACTTGCTGATGGCTCCATTAAATACCCATCAGGCGTGATTGAAGACATGATTGTCAAGGTTGGGCCATTCGCCTTCCCCACTGACTTTGTAGTACTGGAAATGGAGGAGCACAAGAGTGCTACTCTCATTCTAGGAAGACCTTTCCGAGAAACTGGACAAACTCTCATTGATGTCCAAAAGGGGAAAGTAACCCTGAGAGTCAATGAGGATGAGTTTAAGTTGAATGTTGTCAAGGCCATGCAGCATCCAGACGCACCAAAAGACTGCATGAAAGTTGATCTTATTGACTCTTTGGTAGAGGAGATCAACATGGCTGAGAATCTCGAATCAGAGCTGGAAGACATCTTTAAAGATGTTCAGCCTGATCTGGAAGATTCAGAGGAATTGAAAGAGCCTCTGAAACTTCCTCAGGAAGAGGAAAAACCTCATAAACTCGAGCTCAAACCATTACCACCATCCCTGAAATATGCATTTATGGGAGAAGGTGACACTTTTCCGGTGATCATAAGCTCTGCTTTAAATCCACAGGAAGAGGAAGCACTACTTCAAGTGCTAAGGACACACAAGACAGCTCTTGGGTGGTCCATAAGTGACCTTAAGGGCATAAGCCCAGCTAGATGCATGCACAAGATCCTATTGGAGGATGATGTTAAGCCAGTGGTTCAACCACAGAGGCGGCTAAATCCAGCCAAGAAGGAAGTGGTGCAGAAAGAGGTCACCAAGTTACTGGAGGCTGGGATTATTTATCCTATTTCTGATAGCCCCTGGGTGAGCCCTGTCCAAGTTGTCCCCAAAAAGGGAGGCATGACAGTGGTTCATAATGAAAAAAATGAACTGGTTCCTACAAGAACAGTTATAGGGTGGCACATGTGTATTGACTACAGAAGGCTCAATACAGCCACCAGAAAGGATCATTTTCCTTTACCATTCATAGACCAGATGCTAGAAAGACTAGCAAGTCATGATTATTACTACTTTTTGGATGGCTATTCAGGCTACAATCAAATTGTAGTAGATCCCCAGTATCAAGAGAAAACAACATTCACATGTCCATCTAGAGTATTTGCCTACAGAAAGATGCCATTTGGACTATGTAATGCACCTGCAACCTTTCAGAGATGCATGCTCCCTATTTTCTCTGATATGGTGGAAAAGTTTTTGAAAGTCTTCATGGATGACTTCTCAGTATATGGAGACTCATTCAGCTCCTGTCTTGATCACCTGACACTGGTTCTGAAAAGATGCCAAGAGACTAACCTGGTTTTAAACTGGAAAAAATGTCACTTTATGGTGACTGAAGGAATTGTCCTTGGGCATAAAATTTCAAACAAGGGAATAGAGGTGGATTAAGCTAAAGTGGAAGTAATTGAAAAATTACCACCACCTGCCAATGTTAAGGCAATCAGAAGCTTTTTGGGGCATGCAGGATTCTATAGGAGGTTTATAAAGGATTTTTCAAAAATTGCAAAACATCTGAGCAATCTGCTAGCTACTGATACGCCATTTGTGTTTGACACAGAGTGTCTGTAGGCGTTTAAAACTCTGAAAGCTAAGCTGGTCACAGCTCCAGTTATTTCTGCACTAGACTGGACATTACCATTTGAACTAATGTGTGATGCCAGTGACCATGCCATCGGTGCAGTACTGGGATAGAGGCATAACAAGCTTCTGCATGTCATTTATTATGCTAGCCATGTTTTAAATGATGCCCAAAGAAATTACACAACCACAAAAAGAATTGCTTGCAGTGGTTTATGCCATTGACAAGTTTAGATCATACTTAGTAGGATCAAAAGTGATTGTGTACACTGACCATGCTGCTCTTAAATATCTACTCACAAAGGAGGATTCAAAACCCAGGCTCATAAGATGGGTGTTGCTTCTGCAAGAGTTTGATATAGAAATAAGAGACATAAAAGGGACAGAGAACCAAGTGGCTGATCATCTGTCCCGGATAGAGCCAGTAGAAGGGACGTCCTTCCCCTCTATTGAGATTTCTGAAACCTTTCCGGATGAGCAACTGTTTGCCATCCAGGAAATACCATGGTTTGCAGACATTGCAAACTATAAAGCTGCAAGATTCATACCCAAGGAATACAGCAAGCAACAAAAGAAAAAATTAATTACTGATGCAAAGTACTATCTGTGGGATGAACCATATCTCTTTAAGAGATGTGCAGACAGAATAATCCGTAGGTGTGTGCCTAGAGAAGAAGCACAGAAGATCCTATGGCATTGTCATGGATCACAATATGGAGGACATTTCGGAGGTGAGCGAACAGCCACAAAAGTTCTCCAATGTGGCTTCTACTGGCCCACTCTCTATAAAGACTCCTGAAAGTTTGTGCGTAACTGTGACTGCTACCAGAGAGCTGGTAATCTACCTTACAGTTATGCCATGCCACAGCAAGGAATCTTAGAGATTGAGTTGTTTGACGTATGGGGTATTGACTTCATGGGGCCTTTCCCACCATCATACTCAAAACTTATATTCTGGTGGCAGTTGACTATGTATCCAAATGGGTAGAGGCCATTGCCACACCCACTAATGATACTAAGACAGTGCTGAAGTTCCCCCGAAAACATATCTTCAGCAGGTTTAGTGTCCCAAGAGCACTAATTAGTGATGGGGGCACTCACTTCTACAACAAACAACTTTACTCTGCTATGGTCCGGTATGGAATTAGTCACAAGGTGGCAACTCCGTATCATCCACAGACAAATGGGCAAGCTAAAGACTCTAATAGAGAAATAAAAAGAATCCTGGAATGGACTGTAAGTACACGTAGAAAAGATTGGGCGAGAAGCTTGGATGATGCTCTAAGGGCTTACAGAACAGCATTCAAGACTTCTATAGGGACCTCTCTACACCAGCTTGTGTATGGTAAGGCCTGTCATCTGCCCGTGGAACTAGAGCATAAGGCCTACTGGGCAACCAGATTCCTAAACTTTGATGCCAAATAGCTGGAGAAAAAAGATTGCTCCAGCTGAATGAGCTAGAGGAATTCAGACTCACTGCTTTCGAAAATGCCAAGCTTTACAAAGAGAAAGCAAAAAGGTGGCATGACAAAAAGCTGTCATCTAGAGTCTTTGAACCAGGACAGAAGGTTCTCCTGTTTAACTCTAGGCTTAGGCTATTCCCGGGAAACTTAAATCCCGGTGGAGGGACCATATGTGATTACAAGTGTGTCACCATATGGCTATGTGGAGCTTCAAGACATTGATTCTAATAAGAAGTTCATTGTTAATGGACAGAGAATCAAGCATTATCTTGAAGGCAATGTTGAGCAAGAGTGCTCAAGGCTGAGGCTAGATTAAAAGCTCAGCAAGGTCCAGCTAAAGACAATAAAGAAGCGCTTGTTGGGAGGCAACCCAATGTTATTTAACTATATCTATTTAGTTTCCATTGCTATTTTATGTTTTCTGTAGGTTGATGATCATGTGAAGTCACAAAAACTACTGAAAATCAAAAACAGAATGAAAAACAGCATTAAAAATAGCTCACCTTGGAGGAAGAGCTTACTGGCGTTTAAACGCCAGTAAGAAGCAACAAGCTGGCGTTTAACGCCAGAAAGAAGCATCAAGCTGGCGTTAAACGCCAGAAAGAAGCACCAAGTTGGCGTTCAACGCCAAGAAAGGGGAAAAGCTGGCGTTTAACGCCAGAAACAAGCAGCAGTCTGGTGTTAAATGCCAGGATTGCACACTAAGGGCGTTTTGCATGCCTCAATGGAGCAGGGATGCTAAATCCTTGACCCCTCAGGATCTGTGGACCCCACAGGATCCCCACCTACCTCACCATTCAAATTCAAACTATTAACCTCCCAGACCCACCCATTCACACACCTCCATCTCCTCCACTTCTCCTTCTATTCCCTTCTTTCTTCTTTTGCTCGAGGACGAGCAAACCTTTTAAGTTTGGTGTGAAAAAAAAGCGTTGCTTTTTGTTTTTCCATAACCATTTATGGCACCTAAGGCCAGAGAAACCTCTAGAAAGAGAAAAAGGAAGGCAGTTGCCTCCACCCCCGAGTCATGAGAAATGGAGAGGTTCATCTCAAGGGTCCATAGTTCAGTGCTAGAGCATTTGACTGCAGATCAAAGAGACATAGAGGAGCTCAAGAGCACCATTGGTTCTTCAAGAGGAAGAAGACGCCACCCTCACTAAGGTGGACCCGCTCCTTAATCTCCTTGTCTATTTATTTTTCTGTTTTTTTGATTTATATGCTTTATGTTTTATCTATGTTTGTGTCTTTATTACATGATCATTAGTGTCTAGTGTCTATGTCTTAAAGATATGAATGTCCTATGAATCCATCACCTTTCTTAAATGAAAAATGTTTTCTGAAAAAGAAAAAGAAGTACATGAATTTCAAATTTTAAAACAGTTTAATTATTTTGATGTGGTGGTAATACTTTTTATTTTCTGAATGAATGCTTGAACAGTGCATATGTCTTTTGATAGTGTTGTTTATGAATGTTAAATATGTTGGCTCTTGAAAGAATGATGAAAAGGAGAAATATTATTGATAATCTGAAAAATCATAAAATTGATTCTTGAAGCAAGAAAAAGCAGTGAATACAAAAGCTTGCGGAAAAAAAAGAAAAGAAAAATGGCGAAAAAAGAAAAAAAAGAGAAAGAAAAAGAAAAAGCAAGCATAAAAAGCCAAAAGCTCTTTAAACCAAAAGGCAAGAGAAAAAATCTAATAGCCCTTAAAACCAAAAGGCAAGGGTAATAAAAAGGATCCAAGGCTTTGAGCATCAGTGGATAAGAGGGCCTAAAGAAATAAAATCCTGGCCTAAGCGGCTAAACCAAGCTGTCCCTAACCATGTGCTTGTGGCGTGAAGGTGTCAAGTGAAAACTTGAGACTGAGCGGTTAAAGTCAAGGTCCAAAGCAAAAAAAGAGTGTGCTTAAGAACCCTGGACACCTCTAATTGGGGACTTTAGCAAAGCTGAGTCACAATCTGAAAAGGTTCACCTAGTTATGTGTCTGTGGCATTTATGTATCCGGTGGTAATACTGGAAAACAAAGTGCTTAGGGCCACGGCCAAGACTGATAAAGTAGCTGTGTTCAAGAATCAACATACTGAACTAGGAGAATCAATAACACTATCTGAATTCTGAGTTCCTATAGATGCCAATCATTCTGAACTTTAAAGGATAAAGTGAGATGCCAATTTTACTTATCTATGATAAATTTCTATTTTCCATTGTTATTTTATGTTTTCTGTAGGTTGATGATCATGTGAAGTCACAAAAACAATTGAAAAAGCAAAAACAAACTGAAAAATAGAATGAAAAATAGCATACCCTAGAGGAGAATCCTACTGGCGTTTAAACGCCAGTATGGGCAGCAGAATGGGCATTAAACGCCCAGTCTAGCACCATTCTGGGCGTTTAACGCCAGAAATGGGCACCCGACTGGCGTTTGGTGTGGAAAAGCTCAGCTTTTTTGTTTTTCCATAACCATTTATGGCACCTAAGGCCGGAGAAACCTCTAGAAAGAGGAAAGGAAAGGTAATTGCTTCCACCTTCGAGTCATGAGAGATGGAGAGATTCATCTCAAAGGTCCATCAAGACCACTTCTATGAAGTTGTGGCCAAGACTCCTCATTGAAGAGGACAAGCCCATCACTAAAAAAAGGATGGAGCAAACAAGAGAGCCCACTCATGGACCTCAAAAAGAGCATGAGGAAAATCCTCATCATGAAATCCCTGAGATGCCTCAAGCGATGCATTTTCCTCCACAAAACTATTGGGAGCAAATCAATACCTTCCTAGGAGAATTAAGTTCCAATATGGGACAACTAAGGGTGGAGCACCAAGAGCATTCCATGAAATTAGAGAAGACCAAATAGTCATGAGGGAGTAGCAACAAAGGCAAGGAAGAGACATTGAGGAGCTCAAGCACTCCATAAGATCTTCAAGAGGAAGAACAAGCCGCCATCACTAAGGTGGACCCGTTCTTTAATCTCCTTGCTCTTATTTTTCTGTTTTTCAAAAATTATGCTTTATGTTTATCTATGTTTGTATCTTCATTACATGATCATTAGTGTCTAAGTGTCTATGCCTTAAAGATATAAATATGAATCCATCACCTTTCTTAAATCAAAAATGTTTTTAATTGCAAAAAGAAAAAGAAGTACATGAATTTCGAATTTTAAAATAGACTAATTATTTTGATGTGGTGGCAATACTTTTTGTTCTTCTGAATGAATGCTTGAACAGTGCATATTTTTTGAATTTGTTGTTTATGAATGTTAAAATTGTTGGCTCTTGAAAGAATGATGAAAAAGGAAAAATGTTATTGATAATCTGAAAAATCATAAAAATGATTCTTGAAGCAAGAAAAAGCAGTGAAAAGCTTGTGAAGAAAAAAAAAAGAGAAGAGAAAAAAATGGCAAAAAAATAAAGAAAGAAAGAAAAAGAAAAAAAAAGAAAGCAGAAAAAGCCAATAGCCCTTTAAACCAAAAGGCAAGGGTAAAATAAAAAGGATCCAAGGCTTTGAGCATCAGTGGATAGGAGGGCCCACAGGAATAAAATCCTGGCCTAAGCGGCTAAACCAAGCTGTCCCTAATCATGTGCTTGTGGCGTGAAGGTGTCAAGTGAAAACTTGAGACTGAGCAGTTAAAGTCGTGGTCTAAAGCAAAAAGAGTGTGCTTAAGAGCTCTGGACACCTCTAATTGGGGACTCTAGCAAAGCTGAGTCACAATCTAAAAAGGTTCACCCAGTTATGTCTCTGTGGCATTTATGTATCCGGTGGTAATACTGGAAAACAAAATGCTTAGGGTCACGGCCAAGACTCATAAAGTAGCTGTGTTCAAGAATCAACATACTGAACTAGGAGAATCAATAACACTATCTAAATTCTGAGTTCCTATAGATGCCAATCATTCTGAACTTCAAGGGATAAAGTGAGATGCCAAAACTGTTAAGAGGCAAAAAGCTACTAGTCCCGCTCATCTAATTGGAGCTAAGTTTCATTGATATTTTGGAATTTATAGTATATTCTCTTCTTTTTATCCTATTTTGATTTTCAGTTGCTTGGGGACAAGCAACAATTTAAGTTTGGTGTTGTGATGAGCGGATAATTTATACGCTTTTTGGCATTGTTTTTAGTATGTTTTTAGTATATTTTAGTTAGTTTTTATTATATTTTTATTAGTTTTTAAATAAAAATCACATTTCTGGACTTTACTATGAGTTTGTGTGTTTTTCTGTGATTTCAGGTATTTTCTGGCTGAAATTGAGGGATCTGAGCAAAAATCTGATTCAGAGACTGAAGAAGGACTGTAGATGCTGTTGGATTCTGACCTTCCTGCACTCGAAGTAGATTTTCTGGAGCTACAGAAGCCCCATTGGCGCGCTCCTAATTGCGTTGGAAAGTAGACATCTTGGGCTTTCCAGCAATATATAATAGTCTATACTTTATTTTAGATTTGATGGCCCAAACTGACATTCTAAGTCAGCATAGAAATTCTGGCGTCAAAATGCCAGAACTGGCATAAAAGCAGGAGTTAAACGCCCAAACTGGCACAAAAGCTGGCGTTTAACTCTAAGAAAAGCCTCTACACATGAAAGCTTCAATGCTCAGCCCAAGCACATACCAAGTGGGCCCGGAAGAAGATCTCTGCATTAATTGCTTATTTTTGTAACCCTAGGCTACTAGTTCTCTATAAATAGGACCTTTTACTATTGTATTTTCATCTTTTGATCATCTTTGAATCATGTTTTGATGATTGAACCCTCTTTGGGAGGATGGCCATTCGGCCATGCCTAGACCTTTTGTTCTTATGTATTTTCAACGGTAGAGTTTCTACACACCATAGATTAAGGTGTGGAGCTCTGCTGTTCCTCATGATTTAATGCAAAGTACTACTGTTTTTCTATTCAATTCACGCCTACTTCTTCTCTAAGATATACACTCGTTCTTCAACTTGATGAATGTGATGATCCGTGACACTCATCATCATTCTCTCCTATGAACGCGTGCCTGACAACCACTGCCGTTCTTCATGCAAACAAGCTTGAATGTGTATCTCTTGGGTTTCTAATCTAAGATTAAAACCTTTGTGGTATAGGCTAGAATCATTGGCAGTCATTCTTGAGATCCGGAAAGTCTAAACCTTGTCTGTGGTATTCCGAGTAGGATCTGGCAAGGGATGACTGTGACGAGCTTCAAACTCGCGAGTGTTGGGCGTGTGACTGACGCAAAAGGATCAATGGATCCTATTCCAACATGATCGAGAACCAACAGCTGATTAGCCATGCGGTGACAGCGTATTTGGAACATTTTCACTGAGAGGACGGGAAGTAGCTGATGACATGTCACCATGTCATGTTTTTCTATGCTTTTTCATACAAGAAATTGATGATTTGTGCTTAAAAATTGAATGCTTTTGTGCTTAATTGGTATATTTCTTTGATCTTTTAATTTTATAAATCTTGTAGGAAATAAGAAGAAAAAGAATCAAAGAAGCACAAAATAAGCTAAAAAGGAGAAAAAAAGAGCTTTGGGGTACACTTTGAAGTTGGAGCACACTTTGGAGCCTTAGGCCACGCTTCTAAAAGCGTGGCCCATGACCAAATTAAGGGAAAATAGGGAATCAGCATACAATGCTGCGCTCACTTAGTGAGCTGAGCGCTACAAGAGTGAAAAATGTGCTTGGAGTCAAGAAATTTTGCTAAGTTAAAATCTGGGCGTTCACAGCATGACCATGCCTCCTTCCAAGGGCTATAACTTGAGCTACAGATGTCCGATTGATGTGCTTCCAGTTGCGTTGGAAAGCTGACATTCAGAGCTTTCCAACGATGTATGGCAACCTATATTTGGCATAAAATAGAGGCATGAACGAAATGCATCTTTAAGGGCTAAAAACAAGCAAAAAAATCAGCCAATGCTTCCACCAAGGCTCGAAGCTGGAACCTCACTCCAAGGCAAAGTAGCGCTCACTTAGAGAGTGCTGTGCTCTCGATAATGCTCACTTTGTGAGCTGAGCTTGGTCTTCCTTTCCTTGTTTCTTGGCCTCATATTGGGCTCAGCTCACAAAGTGAGCTGAGCGCTACCCATGGGCATCACACAAGCAATTTTGACACGGTCAGGGAAGTGGAGCGCGCATCTTGACACGGTCCAGGGGCACAAGGCATGCAACAATCTTGCACCAAGACACGAATGCTCGGCTCACTTTGTGAGCGGAGCATCCCCCTGGAAGCAAAATTTCACATGGGCCAAAATTCAACCAAAATTTCATTTAAATTCAATTCTTCTCCAAATTGAATCAAGGCCAACCAAACCCATTTCTCCTAAACTCCAAAGCAAGCAAAGCCCACATCATCACTCAATGGCACAAGGATTAGATAGATTAGGAATTTGTTTTTCATTTCATTTTTTTATTTTCATTTTGTAAAGCCTATATAAAGGCATCATTTTCATCTTTGTAGAGGAGACCCTATGAGAGCTCCATTGGAGGGTAGAGGGGCTGGCTCCATTTGAGAACTCTCTCTTTATTTTTCATTTTCTGTTTTGAATTTTGGGTGGAGAATTGAAGAAATTCTGTTTCAATCTCACCTTGAATTCTCTCTTGTTCTTTTACTGCATAATTCAAAATTTCATTTTCTGTTTTAAATCTTCTTCTTCTACAATCTGTTCTTTTACTTTTCTGCAATTATTCTCTTGTTGGATCAAGGAAGGGAGTGAGATCTAGACTTGTTTTCTAGTCTCTTTGATTCCTTGAGATCTTCAACCTTCTTTTAAATTGCTGCAAATTAAGCACTGCTTTCCTGCTTTTAAATTCTTCAAGTCATTTTAATTTTCTGTTTTGATCCTTCACTGAAATTTTCCCTTTCTGTTTAGATTTGCTGCAACTCTCAATTTACTTTCCTGCACTTTTGTTCCTCTGTATTTTACAGTTGAGTTGTTGTGATCTTGATTTATTCTTCCTGCAATTTAAATTTCCAGTTGCTTGATCTATTGCTTTCTTTAATTTTCAGCACCCACTCCCCTTTATATTTCATGCAATTTACATTTCTTGTCATTTAAGATTCTTACAATTTACATTTCTTGCTCTTTAAGTTTTCTGCCCATTTACTTTCTGTAATTTATAATTCCTTGTCATTTATATTCTGTTGCTTCAAGTTTCACCCAATTTCACTTAAATGTTAGCTTGACTAAACTAATCACCCACTAAAGTTGCTTGATCCATCAATCCCTGTGGGATCGACCTCACTCTAAGTGAGTTTTACTACTTGATACGACCCGGTACACTTGCCGGTGAGTTTTTTGGTGTTTTGGAAAATTCGTTTTTCCATAAAAATACCATCAGTAGCCATTGACAACGGTGATACCCAACATAAAGCTTGCCATGGAAAGGAGTATGAATGATTGGAAGAAGGCAATAGGAAAGCAGAAGTTCAGAAGGAACAAAGCATCTTCATACGCGAGTTTTCTCACCAATGAATTACATAAGTATCTCTATCCTATTTTATGTTTTATTCATATTTTAATTATCAGTTCTCCATAACCATTTGAATCCACCTGGGTGAGATTTACAAGGTGACCATAGCTTGCTTCAAGCCGACAATCTCCGCGGGATCGATCCTTACTCACGTAAGGTTTTACTGGGACGACCCAGTGCACTTGCTGGTTAGTTGTGCGGAGTTGTGATAAAGAGTTGAGATTAAAATTGTGCATACCAAGTTGTTGGTGCCATTTATGATCACAATTTCGTGCACCAAAGATCGGATATACATCTTAGAGATAGATCAAACACGGACTGAAGAAGAAACAGTAATACTCTTATTAATTCATAGGACTCAGCAAGGATCCTCCCCTCAACCTAGGAGGTTTAGAAACTCATACTGAAAGGAAAATACAATGTAAAATGTAAATAGGACTGAATGGTATGCGTCCTGTTTTTTGATTATGTAAAATACACTTTAAATACTAAACAAATGACTAGTAAGGGTAGAATAGTCTATTTAGTGCTAAAATTCACTTCTGGGGCCCACTTGGTGAGTGTTTGGGATGAGCTTGGCATCCAACTTGGGTGAGAGGGCATTGAATGCCCTCTAGGAGGTGTATTTGCGGCCTTGTACTCCCTCTTGGGCGTTGGGAGGCTTGGTCCTTATTGGGCGATAAACTCCAGACAGGGGGTAAGTTGGGCGTTCAACGCCCGTTTTGGGCAGTCATTTCCGAAGCAAAGTATAGACTATTATTATATATTTCAGGAAATCCCTTGAATTTAGCTTTCCAACGCCGTTGCGAGCATGTCATTTGGACCTCTGTAGCTCAAGATATACTCGTTGGAATGGACGAAGGTCAGGATTTGGCAGCATCTGCAGTCCTTTCTTTTCCTCTAAATCAGACTTTGCCAAAACTTGCCAGAATCACCCAAAATTCACCTAAAATCATAGAAAAACCACAAAGACTCAAAGTAGAATCCAAAAAGTATTTTTTTGCACTAAAACCTCCTAAAACATAACAAATCTTAACAAAACATACTAAAAATACTGAGAACATAATGCCAAAAAGTGTATAAAATATCCGCTCATCACCACATAGATAAAACCGTCAAACTTGTGAGTTTATGCAAAAGAGGCTTCAGTCCAAGTTTTCGGTTAATTTTGAAAGTCAATTTAAGGCACTCAATGCTTATGAATAGATCACAATTTTTAAAGAAAGCAAAGAAGATTAGGATTTGACCAAAACTTGCAGGAAAACATTCTTTGAGGCGCTTTTCAAAACTGATTAGGAAACAAAGTTCTATTGACACAGAAATTTGTCAAATAGAATCTTGTTGCATCAAGGCATATAATGTAGCTCAATGAAATTGGAGAATAGGAAACCTCAACAAAATAGAGAGACCATAAGCTAGGTCGTTGATTAATTGATCTTGGCAATATTCAAAACAAAAACTGGTGAACACCAAACTCAATGAATCAGTCGAGTCAAAATTTAGTTCTGAAAATAGATTTGACCAAAATTTGGCAGCATCTCAGCAGTAAATTAGCTTATTTTCCAAATTAAACGAATCAATTCAAACTTCCTATCAATGCTTTAACATTTAAACACATAAAAACCATATGTAAATTCATATGAAATAACAAATAGGCCAGCAAACAGCAACAATAGTGATGAACAATTAAGTTTTAACCCATTAAGCAACCAGCATCAATAATAACCTAAACTCAGAATTTCGGTCAAAATCATCACTGCACCATTAACCATTAACAATACCTAGCAACTGGTTCATTCTAATAGCCATAAACAATGAACAAAAATAATGGTCTAAAATTTTAGCACCATAACAGCACAATAAACAAAGGTAATAGGTTCAAGCAATAGCACCAAGCAAGCCAATTTAGCACAAGGGTAAATCATCCAGCAACAAACAAACTAAGCAAAATTAAAGAAACAGCAACATTTCCAAAGAACATTATTGATCAGGGCAACCCTAAATCCACTATCCATGCCAGATTCTCTAACCACCTAATTCAACTAAACTAAACTAATCTAACTAAACTAACTAAACAAACTGAATTAACAACCTGTAATAGACTAAACAGATTAAACAGAAGAGAAAGAATTGAAACCTGCAAAGTAAAAAACTGAGACAAGGAAGGGGAAGCGGAGCAGGGCAACGTTGGCACGGAAGCGACGGATGTTCGGCGGTAGAGGAATGGAGAGTTAGGCAAGGTGAAATAGAAGAGATAAGGGAAGAGGAAGAAGAAAGGGGAAAAGGGGCGGTGGTCAGGTGGTCGCCAGCCGTTAGTAGTGGTGGCGGGTGGTGGGTGAAGGTGGTGGTGACGGCTTGAAACAGAGAAGGAGAGGAGTGGAGTTGAACGTTGGGGAGGGAAGAAGAGGAGTGTTAGGGGGTGAAGAGAATGAAGGGACGTGAGTAAGGGAAGAGTTCTCGCGACTAAGGGGGATATGGATTACATTTGTTCGTACACATTACAAGATATGCATACGCATTACGAAGAGAGGTTAGGGGTAGCTTGCATTCGCAAATGCTTGTACGCAAGGGGTGCTCTCTGTTCTAGCCATTTGCGTATGCATATAGTGTATGCGTGCGCGTCTTGGGCAATTTTCAGTGCCATGCGTACGCACCACCAAGCATACATACGCATGGTTGTGTTTTTTTTCAAACCAGCATAGAATCGAACTAACTCTCCTACTCCATATTTACAACTCTAAACCAACCAAAATTCAAATATAATAAAATCTTTAAGTTTTTTTGAAAAAAATATTTTTCAAATACTATACTAGGCAATTCAAACTAAACTTACAATTCAAACAAAATTCTATTCAAAACAACCAACCTACAACCTAAGGCATAAATTTAATCAAAGAAACTAACAACCAAAGTAATATATACAAGAATATGGAAAGAGGAAAAGTACCTAACAATAGCAACCCAATTCATTCATTGATTATATATACAAAAGGATGGAAAGAGTTTACCATGGTGCGGTGTCTCCCACCTAGCACTTTTATGTTAAGTCCTTAAGTTGGACATTTGGAAAGCTCCTTGTCATGGTGGCTTGCGTTTGTACTCATCCTTGAACTTCAAACAAAATTTGGATTTGTAAAGTGCTCCAAGATTCCAATTCAATTACACCAAGCTTTGATGGAGTTCTTCACAAGCCACGAGCTCCCAAAGTTGGTATTCATATTGTAATCTGGGATCCCATATCTTATTTTCACACCTATCTTCAACTCGATCATGACAATCCCAATTGGGTGGCAAGTGATCTGAATTCTCATGTAAACACCAAAGCATCTTCCTAGGTCCTATCAATTAAGTTCCACACCACCCCTTGCACTTAGACATTGAGGCTTCAACATTAATGAGCCTAACATTATTTTGCCAACCACCACATAACTCTCTCTTACTCTTCAATCTACAAATATTCCTAAGTTGACCATCCATCTCAAGCAAACCATATTCAAGTGGAGTAAGAAAGCTAAGGGATATGAATTTTACCCACTTGGATGGTGTAAAAGATGATGGTGACTTAGGGAGAGATGCTCCCACCGGCCTTGTGGTTTCCACTTCCTTGTGCTCTTTTTGGATTACTTCCACCCCTTGACAAGCCTTTCCACTTTCCTCCTCTTGCTTGACAACTTCTCCCAATTCTTCATTGCTTCAAATGAGTCTTAGAGGTTGTGCACATTCCCCCTCAACTTTGCTTTCATGCTCAACAAAAGAAGGTTCAACAAGATCATCGAGGAGACTAGTTAGTGTGGACAAAAACTCATTAATGATTGAGTCCATATCTTGATTGACCTCTGGTGCACGAAACTGGCTCCACAAAATTCGCACAGATAGACCGGCAAGTATACTGGCTCCAAGTAATACCTCAGGTGAGTGAGGGTTGATCCCACGGAGATTGCTGGTTTGAGCAAGCAGTGGACACCTTGCAAATCTTAGTTAGGCGGATAGAAAATTATAAGATGTAACAAAAAAAGCATAAAAAAATTAAATAAATAAAAGTTACTAGATATATGGAAATTCAATGGTATGAGAACGGTTGAGGCTTCGAAGATGCTTTGTCTTTTCGGATCAACTTTTCTTACTATCTTCTTCAATAACCTTCTGATTCCTTCAATCGTAGCCGTAAGTGATTAATTTATGTCCTCTCATTAAGTTAACCTCCTCTACTGTAGCAATCCACCACGTTGAGATGACTCATGTCCTCTCATCAAGCCACTTCTAGGTTTTTTACGGTAGTAGAAGATGAAGCTCTAAGCAATCCACTCCCCTTCACGATCCTACTCAAGGTGCCACAGACAAGGCAGATCTTCCGGATCAGAAAGTGCTGCTTCTCTGACTCTAGCCTTAATGCCACAAAGACCTTAAACACCCATAGTCAACAAGATTATATATCACATATCCAAAGTTGCTCAGATGCTCTATTGGAATCCGCAATGCAATCTCTAACTTTAGTGCAACGCTATCGTGGTCAGGAATCGCATGGAACCCATGTAGAACAAGGGTGATTGTCACGGGTCACCCTCAACTCATAAGATGACGAACGAGGCTGCATAAGAGAATAGAATGAGATATATTGAATTAAAACAGCAATATTATTGATCCATGAAACTCAGCAGAGCTCCTAACCTTAACCTTAGGAGGTTAGTGACTCATGCTGATAGAAAAATACAATGGAAATGTAAAAGTGGGCGAGAGTCCTCTAACAAGGGTGAACTCTTGTATATATACTAACCTGCTAATTAAGGATTACAGAAATAAGATAAACTAAGCTGATAGTGCGAAAATCCACTTCTGGGGCCCACTTGGTGAGTGTTTGGGCTGAGCTTGAGTGTCTCTCACGAGCTAGTACTCCTTAAGGGCGTTGAACGCCACCCCTGGGCTCCCTTTTGGGCATTGGATGCCAGGAATGAGGTTGGTGGCTGGCGTTGAACGCCAGTTTTAGGCCTTCATTTCCAAAGCAAAGTATAAACTATTATGTATTTCTGCAAAGCCATGGATGATAGCTTTCCATAGCTGTTAAGAGCGCGCCATTGGGATTTCTGTAGCTCCAGAAAAGCTCTTTCGAGTGCACAGAGGTCAGATTTTGACAGCATCTGCAGTCCTTTCCCTGTCTCTGAATCAGACTTTTGCTTAAGCTCCTCAATTTTAGCCAGAAAATACCTGAAATCACCATAAAACACACAAACCTAAAGTAGAATCCAAAAATGTGAATTTTGCACTAAAATCTATTAAAATATAATAAAACTTAAACCAAACATAAAAAAAACTATTTGAAAATAATGCCAAAAAGCATATAAAATATCCTCTCATCAGAACACCAAACTTAAACTGTTGCTTGTTCCCAAACAACCAAAAACAAAGTAGGATAAAAAGAAGAGAAGGATACAATAAATCTCAGAGTTCTCAATAAAGCTCAGTTTCAATTAGATGAATGGGACTAGTAGTTTTTTGCTTCTGAATACTTGTGGCATCTCACTTTCCATTGAACCTTAGAATGATTGGCATCTTTAGGAAATCAGAATCCAGATGATATTATTGATTCTCCTAGTTTAGTTCTTTTTTTATTCTTGAACACAGCTTCTTTAGAGTCTTGGTCGTGACCCTAAGCACTTTGTGTTTCAGTATTACCACCGGTTACATAAATGCCACAGACACTTTAACTAGGTGAACCCCTTAGGATTGTGATTCAGCTTTGCTAGAATCCCCAGCCAGTGGTGTCCAGAGTTCTTAAGCACACTCTTTTCATTGGATTACGACTTTAACTGCTCAGTCTCAAGCTTTTCACTTGACACCTTCACACCACAAGCATATAGTTAGGGGAGCAGCTCACTTGAATTGTTTAGGCCAAGAATTTATTTTTTTTAGACCCTCCTAACCATTGATGCTCAAAGCCTTGGATCCTTACTCTTTCCTTTTGGTTTTAAGAGCTATTGGCTCTTTGCTCTTGCCTTTTGGTTTAAAGATCTATTGGCTTTTTCTTATTTTTATTTCTTTTCTGCTTGCTTTTTTTTCGCATATTTTTTTTTCTTTTATTGTTTTTTGCTGCTTTTTCTTGCTTCAAGAATAAATTTTTGGACTTTTCAGATTACCAATAATACTTCACTTTTATCATCATTCTTTCAAGAGCCAACATTCTTAACTCCAACATCAAATATGCACTGTTCATTCATACATTCAGAAAAAAAAGCAATGCAACCACATCAAATAATTGAACTATTCTTAATATATAACTCCAAATTCATGCATCTTACTTCTTTTTCAATAAAATAATTTTTCTTTTAAGCAAGGCGAGAGATGCATGGAATATTTCATAACTTTAAGACATAAAGACAAATGATCATGCACTAGAAACAGAAAATGAAACACAATACATGGAAAACAGAAAAATAACATAAACAATAGGGGAGTAAAGGGAACGAATCCACCTTAGTGATGACGGCCACTACTCCTTTTGGAGGATCCAATGGAGTGCTTGATTTCCTCTATGTCATGCCCCTGCCTCTGTTGTTCTTCCCTCATAATTCTTTGTTCTTCCCTCATGGCTCTTTGATCTTCTCTTATGTCAAGGAGGATGGTGGAGTGTTCTTGATATCCTATCCTTAGTTGATCCATGATGGAGCTCAATTCTCCTAGGAAAGTGTGCAATTGGTTCCAATAGCCTTGGGGAGGAAAATGCATCCCTTGAGGCATCTTAGGGATTTCTTGTTGAGGCAGCTCCACATGCTCTTGTTGGTCCATGTGCTTGATCTCTAATTTGCTCCATCCTCTTCTCAGTGATGGACTTGTCCTCCTCAATAGGAATGTCTCCTTATATGACAATTCCAGTTGAATTGCATAGATGACAGATAAGGTGGGGGAATGCCAACCTTGCTAAGGGGGAAGTGATAAGAGAAGATTGTCGTTGGTAAAGAATTTCACAAAAATATAGTCACATTGCAAGTATAGTCCTAGACCAACATGTAATCCTACCCATCAAATTTAGAATTATGGTTGTCACAGAGTTCAACCGCAATATAAAGTAACCAAGAGTATTGGTCTCGGGTCGTCCTCAAGAGAATGGGCAAACATGTGCATCGATATTGGTTAGAATTCTGGGGTTGAGAGTCATAAGCAAGATTTTAAACTACTAAACTTAACATGCAAGAAATCTTAGGGTGCAAGAAACTAAATTAAGTAACTAAGGCAAGGTATGAGCAATTTCAATCTAGCAAGAGAACATATAAGCTACTTCTATTCTAAGACTAAGTAAATGACTAAACTAACTACAACAAGAACTAAATAATTGGGATTTTTGGGTTTCAAATATGAACGATAAAAGGCACTCTTGGCTAGGCATAGGAATTGGGGTCACCATCCTTGTCTAATAACCATATCTTGATAATTATGAGGAACCAATCTCATTAAGTCTACCTCTATGCTTAAAGTACGTATAATGTCTACATCCAAGCTTGAAGTACGTTAAATGGCTTGGTCAATCTCAACTCATAAGTCCCAATCCAACTACTAATTGACTTAGTAGTAGATTGGTGTCAATGGGTATCAAATTGACCACTAGGGCTCTCAAATCACCAAATCAATTAGACCCAATGACTCAAGTTTACCCAATTTCCTTAGCCTAGGCCAAGAGTAAATAAAACTACTCCATAATCAAAGGAAATATTTCATCAAACACATGGCATGCATTAATAAAAGACATATTCAAATCGAAAATTAATTGGAAACTACAAATACCCACTAACAATTATCAATAGAAAATAACTCAAATAACATTATTAATCATAGAAAACATCAATGCACCAATAGGAATTCTAGATCTACAAAATTCATAAAATGAGAAGAAAATGAGAAATAACAAGAAAATTCAAATTTAAACACAAGATATAAACAAAATTATACTAGAAAATTCAAATTAAGTAATTGAAACTAAAATTAAAAAAACCAATTCAGAATTTCAACAAGGGAAGATCAAATACAACTAGATCTAGAGAGAAAATAAGAGTTTCTCTCCTTAGAACATGAGAGCCCAAAACTAGCTACAATTGTGTGTAAAGTGTAAAATGATTGATCCCCGCCTTACCCCCTTTAATTGCTGGGTCTTTTCCATGTAGAACCAAGTTAGAATTGGGCCTTGTGCTCCTCCGAAATTGCCAGCCATGAGTTCATTAATGATGTCACGTGCCGAGCATCAAACGAGCGCCTCGGCCACACGTGCCCGTCGGCCACGCGTGCGCGTCATCTGAGTTTTGTAATCCACGTGTACGCGTCAGGCATGCGTACGCATCGGTGGGATTTTTGCTCATCCACGTGAATGCGTCAGCTTTTACGCGCCAATCCTAGCAACATGCTCCCACGCGTGCGAGTCGCAGCCAATTTCCCAAAGCTCCATTCTCTCTTCTAGGCCATCCTTGCCCTATAAACTCTGAAATCACTTAACAAATATATCACGGCATCGAATGGTAATAGAAGAGGATTAAAATATAGAATTTTTTGGTAAAAAAATCATGTTTTCAACCATGAAGCGAAATTATAACGAAAACACAAAACCTTGCAATTTATATGAATAAGTGCGGAAAATATTGACAAAATCCCCCAAATTCTACATAATATAAACCAAAAAATTAGGGTTTAACAAATCTCACCACACTTAAACCAAGCATGTCCTTATGCTAAAAATAAAAAGAACCAAAGAATATAGGAGAATGGGGTTCATAAAATGCAAATTACCTAAATGGATGCAACTAATGCAAATGCGTCTACCTACTTGGTGATAGCGAATCAATCTTCCAAGAACATATATGAGCACATTGGGCCAAAATGACAAGATAATTTATGAACTCTACCAATTCAAACATCAAAGTGGAGTGTACATAACTTGCATGAAGAAAGCTCGTGAAAGCCGGGGGAACAAGGAGTTGAGCATCAAACCCTCGCCAAAAGTATTTGAACTCTTTCATCTCTATTGTTTGAGGGCCAATTCTCGCAATTCTCTAATAATCTTACTTTTTAAGGCTTGCTCTTCTTCTACCAATCAACATATGTTCAATGCATGAATACACATATCAACAGGTCTTTCCAAGGGTTGTAATGAGGTTAGGGTGAAGGTAGGATTGTATTTGATCAGGTGGACTAAAATTGAATCCTTGATTAACCTAAACTTCCCACCTAACCTAAGACAATCCATGTAATTAAAATATAAAACCTAACTAGCCATTGACTATCTTTTGCCACATGTCCATGCATCCCAATTTGAATACAATACATATGCATTGCTATCACCACTTACTTTGGGGCATTTTGTCCCCTTTTTATTACTTTCTTATTTTTTTTTCTTTTTCTTCTTTTTATTATTTATTTATCATTATTATTACTATTTTTTTATTCTTGTGATGGGTACTATATATATGAGGGATCAATGCATATGCTTAAGATATTAAATATATGAACATGTGCCTAACTCTTTTTCACATTTTTCATAAAAAGTATAACATACCCAATTCCCAAACCAAATATTCCCCACCCAATTTTCTCACACTTAAATCATGTACACTCTTCTCACTAGTCTAAGCTAACTAAGGATTCAGATCAAGGACATTCATTATTTTCAACTTAGAGTTAATGATGTGCTAACATAACGAACAAATAGGGTTAAATAGGCTCAACATTGTTTTGCAACGGATGATGAAAGGGTAAGGCCATATGGGTATATGAGCTTTGTGAAATAAAGGCCTCAATCATTTATATGCATGCATACACCAAACAATGAAAATATAGAATCAAGCAAGACAAAGATTACAATCTTAGAGAGAACAACTCACACCGAAACAAGATATATTGGTTGATAAGATGCAACCAATCAATTAGGCTCAAAATCTCACAAGGTTGTGTGTTCTAGCTCAAAAACCATGTTCCAAAATGAATTCTTCAAGCAAGTTTAACACAAAATTTTTCAAATTGGTAGGGTGCCCTAAAGATGATTTCTCAGAAAAGAAGTCATCACCCTAACCAAGTAGTCCTAACCATAAACAACTACCATGCCAAAAAGTGTTCAAATACAAAAACTAACCATGCAACTTATCCTAATTAACAAAAGAAAATCAAAATTATGGGTGTTGAAAAGAAAGGGTTGTTACCTAAGAAGTCGGTAACCGACCTCCCCACACTTAGAAGTTTGCACGGTCCTTCATGCTATTGGTGATGCACAAAGTAACAATAATCACACAAAGCATCAATAATCACACAAAGTAACACATGCAAGAAAGAGAATAAGCACAAGAAAATCATGCACCTAGTCTAACTCTAAGACAATGAAGCATGCAATGGAAGAAGGTGGAGTCAGAAAAAGTGGGACCACGAATCTTGCAATATGCTATGAAGAAGCAAGTCATGGGTAATGAGCATAAGAATGGTAAATATGAAGCATAATAGGCTCAATGCACATAAAGAAAAGCAAGTGTATGAGAAAGAAGCACTAAATTGAGAGCATAATGTCAAAATGAACCAAAATGGCATAGGTTCTTTTCAACAAACACTTGGTGTGCAATCTTCAAACAACAAGCAAATTGGAAAGAATTCAAAAATATAACATTCCAAAATGAAATACCAAATATCAAAACAACACCACATAATCATAAAGGATTCAAGAGATATCAAAATATCCCATCAATGCAAGAGCAAACTCAAAGTTCAACACCCATGAAAAATATAAAAAGAAAGAAAGAAAATACACAAGAACAAATTAATCAAACTGCAACTAAGAAGAAATGGAAGAGAGTAAATAAATGGAACCAATAAGAGAAAAATTAAACAAAGACAAAAGAGAAGGAGGGGGAGTGAAACCTTGAGAGAGGGGAAAGAAGGTAAGGTAGAGTGCAAGTGAAGATATGAGAAGAGAAAGGAGAGAGAGAAAGAATGTGGGACCGCCGGAGGTGGTGGTCGCCGGTGGTAGTGGGCGAGGGCAAGGTGGTAGCAAGAGTGGAGAAGAGAGGCGGAAGGAGTAGAAGGAGAAGATTAAAGGAAGAATTGAAAATAGGATGGGCTGCATATCAGATGCGTGGGGGACGTGACGCGTGCGTGTCATCCACGCGTACGTGTGGATGACTAGAAAATAGTAGTGATGCATAAGCGTCGCCCACGCATACGCATGGGTAGCAAAAAGGGGAGAGGACGCGTACGCATCAGGTGACGCGCACGCGTGGAAACAGTGGTGCGTTGCACACAAAGGCAGCATAGAACTCGCACAACTCTCTGGTTTTTGTACCAGGAGTTGGCTGCAGTACAAACGACCCGTACGCCTCGGCGACATATACGCGTGGAGGGTGAGATTGGCTACCGACGTGTAAGCATCGCCCATGCTTATGCGTGGGTTGTAGTTGTGCTCCCCACACAGTTCTCGCATAATTTTCGCACAATTCTCTGGTTTTCTCTCCAGTTTACGTTGTGGACACCCCTTTTTTTTACAACATAAAGAAAGGAAGTTTTAACACAATCTTGGCAGTCATTCAAGCTAGATAGTCAAGAAAACACTCACAAATTTATGCAATACTCAAAATGAAGCATTTTCTTTAACATTACCAATTTAACCAAACCAGGATAAATGAAATCTTCATGAATATCACAATAATTCAACAAAATCAACAGAATCTAGCATACCTAAACAAACTCAACAACATCAAGTAATCACAAAATCCAACAAGGCTCTAAAACTATATGCAAGAAATTATGTACAATGGAAGATCATACCATGGTAGGGGTGTCTCCCACCTAGCACTTTTCTTTAACGTCCTTAAGTTGGACGGTTATGAGCTTAAGCTTCTCCTCCTACAGGTGCATCCTCAAGTAGGAACACCTCCACTTCCCTTGGTGACTTGTAGCCATGATACTTCTTTACTCTATGGCCATTCACTTTGAATGTTGCACCACTTTGAGGGTAGAATAATTGGACCACACCATATGGATTCACCTCCTTTACTCTAAAGGGACCATCCCATCTTGACCGGAGCTTTCCGGGCATGAATCTAAGTCTTGAGTTGTAAAGAAGAACTTCGTCACCCTCTTGAAAATCTTTCTTGCAGATATGGTGATCATGGAATGCCTTAGTTTTCTCTTTGTAGATCCGTGCATTCTCATATGCCTCCATCCTAAGACATTCAAGTTCCTCTAGTTGCAATTTCCTGGCTATACCCGCCTTGGTGAAATCCATGTTAGCTTAACCCCTCAATAGGCTTTATGTTCAATTTCAACCGAGAGGTGGCATGCTTTCCCATAGACGATCCGAAAGGGACTCATCCCTAACAGTGTCTTATACGCCGTCCTATGTGCCCACAATGCATCTCCCAACCGAGAGCTCCAGTCCTTCCTTTGTGGATTCACCACTTTCTCCAAAATTCGCTTTGTCTCTCGATTGGATACCTCCGCTTGTCCATAGGTTTGGGGGTGATAAGCGGTTGCAACTTTGTGTGATACCCCATATCGCTTGAGTAGTGCTTCTACCTTCCTGTTGCAAAAGTGAGAACCTTGGTCGCTCATGATTGCTCGTGGCGACCCATAGCGGCATACAATATTATTTCTAATGAAGGAAACTACAGTATTAGCGTCATCAAGGCGGGTAGGTATTGCTTCTACCCGCTTTGATATGTAATCAACTGCTAACAGAATGTACATATATCCACTTGAGTTAGGAAATGACCCCATAAAGTCTATGCCCCATACATCAAAGATTTCACAAAACAACATTGGTTGTTGAGGCATTTCATCCTTTTGGGATGCATTTCCAGACTTTTAACACTGGTGACATGACACAAAAAATTGGTTAGCATCCTTGAACAATGTTGGCCACCAGAATCCGCAATCCAAAACCTTTTTAGCAGTCCGTTGTGGGCCAAAGTGGCCGCCACACTCGGATGAATGACAAGATTCAAGAATGGGTTGGAATTCGGATTCCGGGACACATCTGTGAATTACTTGGTCTACTCCCCTTTTCCACAAGTGAGGGTCATCCTAAATGTAATATTTGGAATCACTCCTCAACTTATCCCAAAAGTTGGGAGGGAAAATATTAGAAACTAAGTAGTTCGCCATTGGTGCAAACCAAGGAAAACTATCCGAAACAGAATGTAAACTATCCAAAGGGAATGAGTCGTCAATCGGAAATGGTTCATATTTAAGATTTTCAAGGAGGCTTAGATGGTCTGCAACTAAATTTTGTAACCTACTTCAATCCCTAATCTCAATGTCAAACTCTTGCAAGAGCAAGATCCAACGTATGAGCCTAGGTTTCAACTCATTCTTTGTCAACATGTACTTTAAAGCTGCATGATCCGTGTATACCACTATTTTGGAGCCTAGCAAGTAAGATCTAAATCTACGCAATGCATGAACAATAGCTAAGTACTCTTTTTCTGTAGTGGTATAGTTGGATTGTGCCGCATCCAATGTCTTTGAGAAATAAGCAATAATGTAAGGGAGCTTACCGTCGTGCTGTGCAAGCGCGACACCTATGACATGATTTGACGCGTCGCACATGATCTCGAACGGCTGCGTCCAGTCAGGGCCCCT
The DNA here is from genome assembly GCF_003086295.3 of Arachis hypogaea. Taxonomy (NCBI): domain Eukaryota; kingdom Viridiplantae; phylum Streptophyta; class Magnoliopsida; order Fabales; family Fabaceae; genus Arachis; species Arachis hypogaea. The sequence continues at coordinate 89,968,581 of NC_092055.1, read as the reverse complement.
CACAATTGGTGCCGTGGTAAGAGCTCTCCTCAACTCCTCAAATGCTTCTGCACAAGCACGCACTATGAAAGTCAAAGTCTACGTCCTTTTGGGGTAGGCGCAATAATGGCAATGCAATCTTGTTGAAATTCTTGATAAAACACCTATAGAATCCTGCATACCCCGAAAAAGAACGGATCTCCCACACAGAAGAGGGGTGAGGTAAACTAGTAATGACATCAACCTTGGCCGGATCCACAGAAATGCCCTTATCAGAAACTATGTGTCCTAACACTATACCTTGTGTCACCATGAAGTGACATTTTTCGAAGTTGAGGACAAGGTTAGTGTCAACACACCTCTCTAAGAACTTGGCCAAGTTCTCTAAACAACTATAAAAAAAATCCCATATACACTGAAATCATCTATAAAGACTTCTAGACAACTCTCCATGAGATCGGAAAAGACACTAGTCATGCACCGCTGAAAAGTGGCGGGTGCATTGCATAACCCAAATGGCATCCTTTTGTAAGTAAAGGTGCCAAAGAGACAAGTAAAGGTGGTCTTTTTCTAATCCTCAGGAGCAATATGTATTTGGAAGTAGCCAGTAAAACCATCAAGAAAGCAATAATGAGATTTACCTGCAAGTCGGTCCAACATCTGGTCAATGAATGGCAATGGGTAATGGTCTTTCCTTGTTGCGGCGTTTAGCCTCCTATAATCAATGCATACCCGCCAAGGATTTTGCACTCTTGTAGTGACATCTTCACCGTCATCCTTTTTTATAGTAGTGATTCCTGATTTCTTTGGAACAATTTGGACTGGGCTCACCCACTCACTATCGAAAACCGGATAGATAATACCCGCATCAAGTAGCCTTGTGACTTCCTTTTTCACCACATTAAGAATAGTGGGGTTGAGCCTTCTTTGGGGTTGTCTAACTGGCCGAGCTCCCTCTTGGAGAAAGATGCGATGCATAAACATACGGGGGTCAATCACTACAATGTCGGCCAAGCTCTAACCAATCGCTTTCTTGTGCTTTCTTAGGACCTCTAGGAGCTTCTTCTCTTCTTGGCTAGAAAGCTCACTAGCAATAATGACCGGAAACCTTTGGTTGTCCTCAAGGAATGCATACTTCTAGTGAGAAGGTAGAGGCTTCAATTCACTTTTTGCTTCAAGTTGGGGTTCTTTTTCACTGAGGACATAAAGCTCATCCTCATCAACTTTTCTTGTTCACCCTCATGTTTATCCTTCTCTTCAACAACAGGATAGTACAACTTGTTGTGATCTTCTCTTTGTATCTCCGTTACTACCTCATCAATCACATCACATCGGAGAACGGAGTGCTCTTCGGGTGGGTGTCTCATGGCCTCTTCTAAATTAAACTTGATGGTTTTATCATCTACCTCAAAGGAGTATGTGCTGGTAAAGGCATCCAATTTGAATTTAGATGTCTTCAAGAAACGTCTACCAAGCAAAACGGATGAAGAACTTCCATTATCCATCGGAGGCATCTCAAGGATATAGAAATCAACCGGAAACACTAAATCCTTGATTGTCACAAGCACATCTTCCGCTATCGGCTAAGACAAATTTGGCAGCTGACCTTTTCAATGGAGCTAAATTCAACCTTGCAAATATAGAGAGTGGCACGATACTTACACAAGCCCCTAAATTGCACATGCAATCATAAAATGCAACTCCACCAATCAAACAAGACACTAAACATGGTCCGGAGTCACTACACTTTTCCGGAATAGACTTCATCAATGAAGAAATGGAACTACCTAATGACAATGTCTCCAACTCACCAATCCTATTTTTGTGTGTGCACAAGTCCTTTAAAAACTTAGCATACTTTGGAATTTGTTGAATGGCATCAAGAAGTGGAATGGTTACCTCAACCTTCTTGAATACTTGAAGCATGTTGGGATCAAACTTCGGAGTTTTCTTGGCCTTCTTTACCATAGAAGGGAATAAGATAGGAATAGATTCATCCATTATGGCCTTCTTCTTGGGCTCCTTAGGGCTCACTTCTTCTTTCTCTTGCCTTATGTCTACCTCCTCTTCTTCATGTGGGACATCAACAACCACTTCCTCCTCATGAATGTCTTCCATGGTCCCTCCTCCAATGTAGTCTCTGACCGTAGAGTGATGGCGTTGAGACCGCCCTTTGGGTTTGGAAGTGGTTGAGATAAAAGGCTAGAAGAGCTTGAGGCTTGGTTGGTATTGTTGGAGGGAGGTAAAGACATCCTTGAAAGCATTTCAGTGATGTTGGACAATTGAGCATTTATGTTACCAAATTGAGCCTTATTGTTCTCTTCACGTTTCTCTACTATAATTCTAAGTCTCTCTTGCTCATGGTACAGTACACGGTTAGAATCATTAACTTGGTTGGTGGAAGAGGATGAGGGTTGGTTGGATTGTTGTCTTTGATGAGGGGCTTGGTATTTAGAATGATTGTTTTGGTTTTGGTGAAGTGCTTGGTATGATTGGTTGTGATGATTTTGGTTGGCTAGATGGTTGTTGCTGTGATATTGTGATGAAGATTGGTGGTTGTTGTGGTAGTGAGAAGAGGAGTTGTTCCATCTTTGGTTTTGATTGCTCCCTTGTGTATTGTCCCTCCACCCTTGGTTGGAACTATTACTATGAGAGTAATTGTGTTGGCCTTGATATTGATAGGGTGGTGGTGCACAGAATTATGATCACACTTTTCACAACTCCGTACAACTAACCAGCAAGTGCACTGTGTCGTCCAAGTAATAAAACCTTACGTGAGTAAGGGTCGATCGCACAGAGATTGTCGACTTGAAGCAAGCTATGGTCATCTTGTAAATCTTAGTCAGGAAAATTCAAATGGTTATGAGGTTTTGATAATTAAAAGAAAAATAAAACATAAAATAAAATAAGATACTTATGTAATTCATTGGTAGGAATTTCAGATAAGCGTTTGGTGATGCTTTGTTGCTTCTGAACCTCTGCTTTCCTATTGTCTTCTTCCAATCATGCTTGCTCCCTTCCATGGCAAGCTGTATGATCCTCTCGGATGAAAAATACCAGGTACGGTTTCTGCACGGCTAATCAATTGTCGGATTTCTCGTCTCGGATGAAAAATACCAGGTACAGCAACCGCACGGCTAATCATCTGTCGGTTCTCACTAGCGTCGGAATAGGATATCTCTATCCTTTTGCACACTGTCACTGTGCCCATCATTCACGAGTTTGAAGCTCGTCACAGTCATCCCTTCCCAGATCCTACTCGGAATACCACAAACAAGGTTTAGACTTTCTGAGTCTCAGGAATGCTGCCAATTGGTTCTAGCCTCTACCACGAAGGTTCTAATCTCACGGACTCGGTCCGTGAATTAGAGACCCAAGAGAATATACTCTGACTGTCATCCAATGTCTACGTTGAACATCATGTAGACCGTTTGTGGTTGTCAGGCACGCGGATCTTGGCCAAGCGAGTAACGAAGATAGTGGGTGATTGTCACGGGTCACCCCTTCATTATGACTTAACTGAATTAAGTACGAGAGTATATCTTGGAGAAGAAGTGTGAATTGAAAGAGAAACAATAGTACTTGCATTAATTCATGAAGAACAGCAGAGCTCCGCACCTTAATCTATGAGGTGTAGAAATTCCACCGTAGAAAATACATAAGAGAAAATAACCTAGGCATGGCCGAATGGCCAGCGTCCCAGTCCAAAGATCCTAGATATCCGAATACAATAGTAAAAAGTGCTATTTATACTAAACTATTTACTAAGGATTACAGAAAATAAGTAACTAAGTGCAGATAGTGCAGAAATCCACTTCCGGGGCTCACTTGGTGTGTGCTTGGGCTGAGCATTGAGCTTTACACGTGCATAGGCCATTTCTAGAGTTAAACGCCAGCTTGGATGCCAGTTTGGGCGTTTAACTCCAGTTCTGGTGTCAGTTCTGGCGTTTTACGCCAGAAAAGGGTCTCTAGTGGGCGTTTGAACGCCAGTTTGGGCCATCAAATCTCGAGCAAAGTATAAACTATTATACATTGATGGAAAGCCCAAGATGTCTACTTTCCAACGCAATTAAGAGCACGCCAATTGGGATTCTGTAGCTCTAGAAAATCCACTTCGAGTGCAGGAGGGTCAGAATCCAACAACATCTGCAGTCCTTTCTCAGCCTCTGAATCAGATTTTTGCTCAGGTCCTACAATTTCAGCCAGAAAATACCTGAAATTACAGAAAAACACACAAACTCATAGTAAAGTCCAGAAATGTGATTTTTACATAAAAACTAATAAAAATATAATAAAAAGTAACTAAAACATATTAGAAATTACCTAAAAATAATTCCAAAAAGGGTATAAATTATCTGCTCATCACAACACCAAACTTAAATTGTTGCTTGTCCCCAAGCAACTAAAAATAAAATAGGATAAAAAGAAGAGAAAATACAATAAATCTCAAAAATATCAATGAAGATTAGTTTCAATTAAATGAGCGGGACTAGTAGCTTTTTGCTTCTGAACAGTTTTAGCATCTCACTTTATCCTTTGAAGTTCAGAATGATTGGCATCCATAGGAACTTAGAATTCAAATAGTGTTATTGATTCTCCTAGTTCAGTATGTTGATTTTTAAACACAGCTACTTTATGAGTCTTGACCGTGACCCTAAGCATTTTGTTTTCCAGTATTACCACCGGATACATAAATGCCACAGACACATAACTGGGTGAACCTTTTTAGATTGTGACTCAGCTTTGCTAGAGTCCCCAATTAGAGGTGCCCAGAGCTCTTAAGCACACTCTTTTGCTTTGGACCACAACTTTAACCACTCAGTCTCATGCTTTTCACTTAGACCTTCATGACACAAGAACATGGTTAGGGACAGCTTGATTTAGCCGCTTAGGCCAGGATTTTATTCCTTTGGGCCCTCCTATCCATTAATGCTTAAAGCCTTGGATCCTTTTTACCCTTGACTTTTAGTTTAAAGGGTTACTTATAACAACCTTGATTTTCGAGTACGCGAGATCTTTTCTGAAGACACGGATTTCTCCGAAAGATCAGTAAAGGGAACACCTCTTCTGTATCATCAAGCATCTCAATCCTCATTGTCATTATATTATCTTTAACTTAGGACCTTATTTGAGACAAGCCCGACAACGCAATCGTGAAGAACCTTGTTTTTGAACCGTATCGGTTAAGAGTTTTGATTCTAGTTTTCGTAAATAATCTCAGTTTGATGAACCGGACTCGATTCATGAGAAAAGAGAGATAATAGGAAAATATTATCATTACATGGGTATTAGAAGCTTCTTGAATGATATTATAAGGTTACCTGGTCAGTTTTAGTTAAAAATCGAAAATTGGTTTAACCGGGTTCACAGTTTACTGGTGTAGCCTAGCACCAGCACTCTCTGATGACTTTAACAATGCTAAGGCCTCATCATACATGTTCTATTCTCATAATAAATATGTTACTAGTGCCATTTATGCTAGTAGCTCAGAAAAGAATTTTTAGAGATATTTTTACAAGTGTTCCGATACATCTAGTTTTAGTAGTTATACACTGAGATATTTTGATATTATTTTAACCCACCTCCAAGCCAACCAATCACAACTCACCCTACACCCCCAAAACCCCCAAGGTTGCCTCATTTGCTCATTGTGGCCGAAAATCATTAAGAGAAAAAGGAGGGAAAAGTTCTTAGTTCCAAATCTTCAAAGCTTGATTTCTTCTGAACTAAAACTCAAACCAAAACTCCGATTTTACCAAAATAATCCTCTCTTCTTTCTCTACATAATTGATGAGCGGATAATTTATATGCCTTTTGGCATTGTTTTTAGTATGTTTTAGTTTGTTTTTATTATATTTTATTAGTTTTTAAATAAAAATCACATTTCTGGACTTTACTATGAGTTTGTGTGTTTTTCTGTGATTATCAGGTATTTTCGGGCTGAAATTGGGGGACCTGAGCAAAAATCTGATACAGAGGCTGAAAAAAGACTGTAGATGCTGTTGGATTCTGACCTCCGTGCACTCGAAGTGGATTTTCTGGAGCTACAGAAGCCCAATTGGCGCGCTCTTAATTGCATTAGAAAGTAGGCATCCTGGGCTTTCCAGCAATATATAATAGTTAATACTTTCGCGAGATTTGATGGCCCAAATCGGCGTTCCAAGTCAGCGTAAAAATTCTGGCGTCAAAATGCCAGAACTGGCATAAAAGCTGGAGTTAAATGCCCAAACTGGCACAAAAGCTGGCGTTTAACTCCAAGAAAACTCTCTACATGTGAAAGCTTCAATGCTCAGCCTAAGCACACACCAAGTGGGCCCGGGAGTGGATTTCTGTATTAATTACTTATTTTTGTAATCCTAGGCTACTAGTTCTCTATAAATAGGACCTTTTACTATTGTATTTTCATCCTTTAATCATCTTTGAATCATGTTTTGATGATTGAACCCTCTTTGGGAGGCTGGCCATTCGGCCATGCCTGGACCTTTTGTTCTTATATATTTTCAACGGTGGAGTTTCTACACACCATAGATTAAGGTGTGGAGCTCTGCTAGTCTTCATGAATTAATGCAAAGTACTATTATTTTTCTATTCAATTCATGCCTACTTCTTTTCTAAGATATACACTCATTCTTCAACCTAACGAATGTGATAATCTGTGACACTCATCATCATTCTCACCTATGAACGCGTGCTTGACAACCACTTCCGTTCTACATGCAAACAAGCTTGAATGTGTATCTCTTGGGTTTCTAATCTAAGATTAGAACCTTCGTGGTATAGGCTAGGATCAATTGGCGGCTATTCCTGAGATCCGGAAAGTCTAAACCTTGTTTGTGGTATTCTGCATAGGATCAGGGAGGTGATGACTGTGATGAGCTTCAAACTCGCAAGTGTTGGGCGTAGTGACAGACGCAAAAGGATCAATGGATCCTATTCCAACATGATCGAGAACCAACAGCTGATTAGCCGTGCGGTGACAGCGCATTTGGAACATTTTCACTGAGAGGACGGGAGGTAGCCATTGACAACGGTGAAACTCAACATACAGCTTGCCAGGGAAAGGAGTATGAATGGTTGGTGATACGCGGAAAACTTGTCTTGCAACAAATTTCCTTCGGCAAGTGTACCAAATTCGTCGTCAAGTAAAAACTCACAATAGAGTGAGGTCGAATCCCACAGAGATTGATTGATCAAGCAACTTTAATTAGAGGAATGTTCTAGTTGAACGAATCAGAATTTGAGTTGAGAATTGCAGAAAATTAAATGGCGGGAAAGTAAATGGCAGAAACAGTAAATGCTGGAAATAAAGAGCTAAATGTAAATGGCAGAAAGTAAATTGCAGAATCTTAAATGGGAATGGGGTAATTGCTCATAAAAGTAAATGTAGAAATTAAAGAGAATGGGTAAGATCAGAAATGGGAGTTCATTGGGCTCAGGAGATGTTGCATTCTCTGGATCAAGTTCATTTTCATCTCTTCCTCAATCAATGCATTCATTGATCTCCTTGGCAATCTTAAGTGATCGAATTACAATTCCTTGAAATTCAATCTCTCAAATCTTGATTAATAGCCAATTTCTTGGTCAATTGCTCATGAGAAGAGATGAAGTATGGTCACTGATTATACCACATGCATTTCCCAAATCAAGTGTTGGAAGGATTATAGTCACATATCCATCCACACCCAATTTGGTCCAGCATGAGAAAGCATTTCTAGCATGATCCCTTCATTCCTCTTTCAAGGTTCAGAAGAGATCCAAGTATGAATAACTTCTTTTCCAAGATAACTACCCAATTGGATGAAGATCGAAAGCTTTTTAGTAAAATCAAGAGAAAAGATAGAAGAAGGAGAATGAAAACTAAAATTGATCCATAAAATTACAACAGAGCTCCCTAACCCAATGAAAGGGTTTAGTTGTTCATAGCTCTGGAAAATGAAAACAAAGATGGAGAATACATGCTGAAAGTAAACTAGAAGTGCAGAGAAAGTAAAATACAGAGAGTAATTCTAGGCCAAAGGCTCCCTAAAGTTTTCAGCCCCCTAAACTAATTCAAAGTTACTCCTATATATACTACTCTTCTGATCTTCTAGTTGGCTCTTCAAGTCTTGGGTATGGGCTTTTGGATCCTGAGTTTGAAGCAGTTATCTTTATTATTGGGCTTAGCTTTGCTTGCAGGGACTTTTAGCTCAGGACGTTAGTGGTGTTAATGTTAAGTGAAAGTGTGGGTTCGAGAACGTTAGTGACAATCACCTTTTTCACTAACGTTGCTCACCCAAGTATGAGCCACGTTAACCTCAACGTTAGTGGCACAAACGTTACCACTAACGTTGCCTCTTGGTCCTTCGCACATGTTATTGGGACTTACCTTTCCCAATAACGTTGATAAACCTCCCCCTTCCCTACGTTAGAGTCCACGTTAACTTAGTTAACGTGGCTCTTAACGTAATCTTGCCACTCCTTCGAGAACGTTAGTGACACTTACCTTTGTCACTAACATTCCAATGTGCCCCTCTTTCTCACATTAGAGTCCACGTTAACTAAGTTAACGTGGCTTCTAACGTAGTCATGCTAGCCATATCCAACGTTGGTGACAAAGGTGAGTGTCACTAACGTTGGCTCATTACCTCTTTATCCACGTTAGCTTCCACGTTAACTAAGTTAACGTGGGAGTTAACGTTGCTCATGGTGGCTCTTGGTGGTTCACCCCAACGTTAGTGACAAAGGTAAGTGTCACTAACGTTGGCGACCAATTGCTCTCTCCACGTTAGCTTCCACGTTAACTAAGTTAACATGGCAACTAACATGGCCAATTATGAGCTTGGTCCAACGTTAGTGACAAAGGGGAGTGTCACTAACGTTGGCCTTATTGTCTTCTTCCACGTTAGAGTTCACGTTAACTAAGTTAACGTGACTCTTAACGTGGGCTATGATGGCTTCGAGGGCGTTATTGGCGATTACTTTTCTCATTAACTTTGCAAGTTAGCTCCCATTCCACGTTAGAGGTCACGTTAGTTAGATTAACGTGGCTACTAACGTGGTTCTTCCTTGCTTCTTTTGTCCTGAAATCAAGCAATAAAGTGCATCAAAGTTCTAATCCAAGTCATGGGAAATGCAACATCCAATTTGTCATTAAATTCATGCAAAATCCTCATGAAATCATGTAAAGTGCACAATGTATGCTTGAATCAAGATGTAAGTGAATATCTACCCAAAAATAACTTATTTTATAAGAAAATGCAAGAAACTACCCTAAAAACAGTAAAGAAAAGGTCAGTGAAACTGGCCAAAATGCCCTGGCATCAGTTGGAAGAAGGCAATAGGAAAGCAGAGGTTCAGAAGGAACAAAGCATCTTCATACGCTTATCTGAAATTCTCACCAATGAATTACATAAGTATCTCTATCCTGTTATATGTTTTATTCATCTTTTAATTATCAATTCTCCATCACCATTTGAATCCGCCTGACTGAGATTTACAACATGACCATAGCTTGCTTCAAGCCGACAATCTCCGTGGGATCGACCCTTACTCACGTAAGGTTTATTACTTGGACGACCCAGTGCACTTGCTGGTAGTTGTGCGGAGTTGTGACAAAGAGTTGAGATTACAATTGTGCGTACCAAGTTGTTGGTGCCATTGATGATCATAATTTCGTGCACCAAGTTTTTGGCTCCGTTGTCGGGGATTGTTCGAGTTTGGACAACTGACGGTTCATCTTGTTGCTCAGATTAGGTAATTTTATTTTATGTTTAAGCTTTTTACCTTTTAATTTTCGAAAAATTTCAAAAAAAATTTGTATTTCTATTTTGTTCTTCAGAGTTTTTAAGAATGAATTCTAGAGTTTCATGTTGATTTATTGAAGTCTGGCTCGTTGTGAAACCATGTCTAAACTTTTGGTTCGAGGTTTCAACTTATCATCACAAGGGCTTGTTGATTTCTATCAATCTTGCTGTTGAACGTAATGATTTGCTAAAGCTTGGCTGGCCATCGGCCCTGTCTAGTATTTTGGACCGAAGCTTTCACTGAAAGCTTGGCTGGCTAGTAAGCCATGTCTAATTCCTGGACCGGAGTTTTAGACTAACATTGCATGATTCCTGGAATTCTCATTAAGATTTTTGAAGTCCTTTTTTTTTCCCTTTTTCCACTTAATTTTTGAAAAAAATTACAAAAAAATTTATAAAATCTTAAAATAAAAAATATTTTATGTTTCTTATTTGAGTCTAGTGTCTAATCTTAAGTTTGGTGTCAATTGCATTCTTCTAATTTTCGAAAATTACATGCATTATGTTCTTCATTGATCTTCAAGTTGTTCTTGATGATTTCATTGCTCTGATCTTTAATCTATCTTGTTTTGTGTGTTTTGTTGTTTTTCATATGCATTTTCAATTTATTAGTGTCTTTAATATGAAAATTTCTAAGTTTGGTGTCTTGCATGCATTGTTTGTTTGATTTTAGTTTTCTACGATTAGTTTTATTTTGATTGTTTCATCACTAAAAACTCAAAAAAAATTCAAAATTATGTCTTTTCCAGTCAATAATACAGAGAATTGAAGATTCAGAACATCCAGCAGAGGAATTACACAGAAAAAAATTGGGCGTTTAAAACGCCCAATGAAGAAGGAAAACTGGCGTTTAAACGCCAGCCAGGGTACCTGGCTGGGCATTAAACACCCAAAAAGGTAGCATTTTGAGCGTTAAACGGCAGAATGGATGCCATTCTGGGCGTTTAACGCCAGGAGAACACTAGAGGGAAGATTTTGTTTTTAATTCAAATCTTTTTCAAATCATATCTTTTCAATCATATCTTTTCAAAATCAATTTCTTTCCATTTTTTTATTTATTACTATTTTCGAAAATCCTTGTTACAATTAATGATTTAATTCAAAATTTTCAAGTTGTTACTTGCCTATTAAGAAAGGATCAAATTTTATTTCTAGAATCATATCTTTTAATTTCCTGTTAGTCAAGTAAACAACTTTAATTTTAAAAATTTCCCCTTTTAATTTGATTCTCAATCATATCTTCTCAATCATATCTTTTCAATCACATCTTTTTCAAAATTAATTTTCAATCATATCTTTTTGATTTCTAATTTCAAAATCTTTTCCAAAGATCACTTAATTTCTTTCCCAATCTTAGTTTTCAAAAATCATTTACCAAATTTTCAAAATTTCTTTTAATTATCACTACAAGAAAAACACCCATTCAGGTACATTTGAAAAGTGTAGCCAAAAATGAAAAAAAATGATGCCTTAGGCTACGGCTACGCTTTTTGGGCTACGGCTACGCTTTTTGGGGTGATTCCTATTCGGTCGTTGCCTATTCTCAAAGGCTACGCTTTTCTGCACCAAGGACTACGCTTTTGGCGTTTGGGAATAGGCTACGCTTTTCAAGTGATGCTGTCTAGGACCAAAGGCTACGCTTTTCAACTTTCATTTTTTCAGAATAGGCTACGCTTTTCAACGCTACTGCATCACTTATAAAGCGTAGCCACATTGTATACCATAGCTACTTTTTATAAGCGTAGCCTTAGGTCCCTCTTTTTTTTTTTGTATACTATAGCTACTGTATATAAGTGTAGCCTTATGTCCCTCATTGTTTTTTTCTATATATATATATATATATATATATATATATTCTAATAATTTTTTTTCTAAAACCTAATATTTAGTAATATGATTATATATATAATCCTATTTTTTTAATTAAATTAGTCAAAAATTATAAAATAAAAATAAATACATAATAATACCATACAATATTCTTTAAATAATAAAAATTATCCTTTAACAAAATATATTTATAATGAACTAAAAATATTGGGATGACCATAAATAAGTATTCATACATCTCACACTAAATTAAACATACCCATATCAAAATATACATTAGACCACTTAGAATTTACTACTAATAAACTATAAAAAACCAAAATATTGTATCCTACATAAGTATCTTCTAATAAAAGTTATTAATCTTCTGATAGAAGAGAAAAAAACAAATTGATGTCAAATAGAGCACCTAACATCTGCGACTGAATTGAACATATATTGAAGAATTGAAGCAAATTCTTGGCTTCTCCGATTGAGCGCAACTGATTCTGGCATCCTCTATTCGTAAAGGCCCGCTCTCATTTTTTTGCCTCGGAAAGCTGAGAAGTCATTGCCATACAATATTGTTCTTGTCATACAATACTGTTCATGAAATAGTCTGATTCCAGCAACCAAAACATAAACATTTGTGGATTAGAGATTCTTACTAATTAAAGTAATTTACCCATCAATATATAAGATTAAATTACAATGTGTCAAACTTTGGAGCTATACAGATAAGATTGAAGTAGCACTTCAGGAGCACGATACCTAACAGAAGCCAGCGTACAACTTATAAACTGCACAACACACAACTGAACAATTTACATACAAAAGTTGAAAGCACTTACCGCCGTGTGGAGACATACTCAGTGTAGGGTGGTTGTGAACTGATCTCACGTGCTAGGCCAAAATCAGCAATTTTTATGATATCCTTGGTAACCAGCAAGTTCTCTGCAAAAAAATGAGTATACATTGTGTCAAAACAAAACTTGCAATGAAGTGATAAAATTAATCAGAATAGACCATAGTATAAATCTCCATTTGCTGCACAATAACAACTTCATTAAAATGTCAACCTAAATGATTCATAATTGATAGAAAAAGCTAGGTAATTCTTGAGAAGTTTGAAAAAAAAAGCTAACATACTCAAAGCATGTTCTCTATTTTATCATATAGCACATTTAACAAAGGATTCGGATGCAATGATAAACGTACCAGGCTTCAGATCACGGTGGAAGTATCCCCGCTGGTGCATATAAGCAAGACCTTGGAAAACTTAAAAACACCAATTCCTAACTTCACCCTCAGAAAACATCTTCTCCCTGTCTTTCATAAGTTGGTACAGGTTTCATTCCTAAATCACCCAAAAAATTGAAACATCAATTACTGAACTTTGCACAAGATGATGCAGACTACATCTAATGAAGAACTGGCCACCCATCATGTACTCAAAAATAAAGTACAGAATGTCACTTTCTCGAATAACTTCCTTTAGCTTCACAATATTTGGGTGGTTCATTTTTCTTAGTGACTGTAAACCAAGAGAAATTGAAGTAAGTTATAAACAGAAAATAAAAAGCCATATGGCAAATAAGGTTTCAGAAGGATCGGCAAAATGAGACACCTTGACTTCTCTCAGGTTTGGTTAAAGATACCCAATATACCCAGAAATATATAGATAATAATAAGAGACAATCAAGAAGACACGAAAGGAGAGAATGAAGGGCACAGACCTCATTTTGGATCCTGTTGCATAAAGATTCAACCAATTGATTTCTGTCAAATCCCATATTAACCACTTCCTGAAGAAGCTCTTCGTCAATCTGCAAAACCATGATATTGGTGGATTTTGTATGTATGAACTGATTATAATATATCCAAAAATTCAAATGAAACTGCAACAACAAAAGCCAAAGTTTAGGTTCAAAATCAACAACAATATCAACTCAGCCAGAGCATTCCAAATTTCAAATATTCACAAACAAACCAACAAATCATGAAACAGAAACTATAGATATTCAATTGGAGCACCTAAATCTGGAGGAAACAATCCTCAGTAATTTGATCAAGACACATAGACACATAGTCTAATCACAATTAAGACACAAAAGTACATAGTCTAATCCAAATAGAAACCGGAACCTGAAGAAGAGATCTGGGGAGATTGCAGCAGAACTTTTCAAAGGACAGAATTGCATCCGCACCCTTGGCACCCTTGACTCTTTCCCTAAATTTTTATAATTGGCATCGAGTTAATTGGCTTCTTATAGTCATCATATCATATTTTAAGTAATTACTGCACACAATAGTATATAAAATACAGTATGATGCATCTGAGAACAAATAAACAACTTACCTAGCCTTTGCCATATCTTCCTCAAGGCATCTCACACACTCTGCAGCTTTTTCCAAGGACTTCTTAGCCACTTCCTTTGATAATGAAAACAATATATATTACAAACCTTTAATACAGAAAACTCAGGAATAAAAACTTAAACTTAATTAAGTTTTAGTTATTGAGATGATAAAAAAAATCATATAAAGTGGGACATTGATTTATATACTGTATACAAGGATAACTAGAGAAGCAGAAGGCTAAACTCTCCTTGCAGAACTAACAAAAGCTAATATCGTGAACTGTAAATAGTTAAATGGGCTTGTTCACATTTCAACTTTCAAGCTCAAAGGGTTTATGCATGAGAGGACATCATATATGTTCTTAATGAACATTTGGGAGAGTGGGTTCAAAACAGAAATATGGAATTGAAACATTGTTTCCGAGAGTTAAAACATCTACTTTACCTGTGAACTATCAATTAAAGCAGCAAGGTCATTTCTACCGACATCTTTGACAACTGAAAGATATGCAAAGAGCATTCAATTAACAATACTTATAGTAGTTGCGTCTAAAAAGTAATGTAAAATGCTTATAGTTTTCTTAGGATCTCTACACCATTCTCTCTCAATCCAAATGCTTATTCAGATCTTCCCCTTTGGATCTAATTCAGGATCCTCTCTTCTCTTACCCTTCCTCTTATGGAGAGCACAAGTATGCTATCTCAACCACACATTCTACATGCACTTCTCCTATTTTCTTTTCAGGTGCTCTGCCTCGATTCCTCTGTTCTGTGTGATTCTCTCCCAATATAGAAAATGCTGAATTTGTGTTGTTGTGATAAAGCTGAAGAATTTCCACTAATGGATTGTGGTTATCGGATTCAGATTACTTGGATGTTGTGAAGGAGATCAAGAATTTAATCAAGGACTCTTCATCAGCTGAGGAGTCGAGTGCTCTGCGCTACATGCTTCTCGGCTACCAGGAAGCTAAAACCATTCATGCAGTAAAACCCCCAATTCCTATCAGTGTCATATCCAGAAGCTACAACCCCTAATTAAAAATCCTAAAATTGGAACCCAAAACCTCCCAAATTTCACAGAACAAACTGAAAATCGATACATACCTTCTCAGGTGAGCGGCGATGACGATGCTGAGCGACGACGATAATGCTGAGCAGCGACAGTGAGCACATGCGACGATGATGCTGAGCGGCGACGGTGAGTGCACAAGATGGCGATGCGAGGTGACGGTCAGCGCACGCAACGATGATGGTCCGCACGGCAGAGCCCTAGCCGGTGTCGTCCTCTCTTTCCTTCCCCTCTCCTCTCTTCTTCTCTTCTTCTTCCCGTTCTCCCCTTTTCTGGTTTTTCCCTCTTTTGTGTGTGTGTGAGTGAGGATGAGAGTGTGAGCTTGTGAGCGGTGAGCTAGTGACTGGTGAGTGGCGCAGCCATGTGGTGAGTGGTGACTGGGTGGCGACGGTCAACAGCGATGGTGAGAAGGCGAAGGTGATGAGTATCGTAGGTGAGAATGGCGAAGGTGAGGGTTCCTCCAATTGAAGGTGCTGTGTGCGTGTGTGCTTTTGGTGAGAATTGAAAGAGGAATAAAAATTTCACTAAGTGTTAGGATTTGATCTCATACATTAGGCATCACTTTTAAAACGCACCCAAAACTTAATGAATAGGCTACTCTCTAAAAGCGTCTCCTTTGATACAAAAAGTGAACCTATAGATATTAACCTACGGCTACGCTTTATAAGTGATTTCTAAAATACCTAAGGCTACACTTTTTAAATGATGCCACAATTGTGTATCCTTTTCTCATATAAAAAGGCAACACGGAGAAAAGCGTAGCCTATTCTATGAATAGGCTATGCTTTTCAAATGTAGCTTAAAAAAAGTGTGGCTGAATGGGTATTTTTCTTGTAGTGTATTTCAAAATCTTT
Source organism: Arachis hypogaea (assembly GCF_003086295.3). Classification (NCBI taxonomy): domain Eukaryota; kingdom Viridiplantae; phylum Streptophyta; class Magnoliopsida; order Fabales; family Fabaceae; genus Arachis; species Arachis hypogaea. Next base: position 89,952,728 of record NC_092055.1, on the reverse strand, counting down.
TTACTTTAATTTCGAAAATTCTTCCCCACTTCTCAAATCCTTCTATTTAAAGGACTAACACTTCTCCATTATTAGCAATTCGAACTCTATCCCTCTTGATAAGTTCGAATTCTCTCTTCTCTACCTCATCCTTCTATTTTTACTTTCCTCTGACACCTCAAAGAATCTCTATACTGTGACATAGAGGATTCCATATTTTCTTCTCTTCTCTTTTCATATGAGTAGGAGCAAGGACAAGGGCATTCTTGTTGAAGCTGATCCTGAACCTGAAAGGACCTTGAAGAGAAAGCTAAAAGAACCTAAAGTACAACTCTCTATAGAGGACCTAAGAGAAACTTTTAAACAAGAAGAAGCCATGGTAGCCGAAAACAACAACAATGCCAACAATGCAAGGAAGGTGCTTGGTGACTCTACTGCACCTACTTCCGACTTCTATGGGAGAAGCATCTCAATCCCTGCCATTGGAACAAACAACTTTGAGTTTAAGCCTCAATTAGTTTCTCTGATGCAACAGAATTGCAGGTTTCATGGACTTCCATTGGAATATCCTCATCAGTTCTTAGCTGAATTCTTGCAAATCTGTGACACTGTCAATACCAATGGGGTTGATCCTGAGGTCTACAAGCTTATGCTCTTTCCCTTTGCTGTAACAGACAGAGCTAGAACATGGTTGGATACACAACCTAAAGAAAGCCTAAACTCTTGGAAAAAGCTAGTCAGTGCCTTCTTAGCAAAGTTCTTTCCACCTCAAAAATTGAGCAAGCTTAGAGTTGCAGTCCAAACCTTCAGACAGAAGGAAGGTGAATCCCTCTATGAAGCTTGGGAAAGATACAAGCAATTGATCAGAAGGTGTCCTTCTGACATGCTTTCAGAATGGAGCATCATAGGTATCTTCTATGATGGTCTGTCTGAACTATCCAAGATGTCATTGGACAGCTCTGCTGGAAGATCTCTTCATCTGAAGAAGATGCCTGCAGAAGTTCAGGAACTCATTGAAATGGTTACAAATAACCAATTCATGTCAACCTCTGAAAGGAATCCTGTGAATAATGGGACAAGTCAGAAGAAAGGAGTTCTTGAGATTAATACTCTGAATGCCATATTGGCTCAGAACAAAATATTGACTCAGCAAGTCAACATGATTTCTCAGAGTCTGTCTGGAATGCAAGTAGCAACAGTCAGTACCAAAGAAGCTTCATCTGAAGAAGAAGCTTATGATCCTGAGAACCCAGCAATGGAAGAGGTGAATTACATGGGAGAATCCTATGGAAACACCTATAATCCTTTATGGAGAAATCATCCAAACCTCTCATGGAAGGATCAACAGAGGCCCCAACAAGGCTTCAACAACAATAATGGTGGAAGAAATAGGTTTAGCAATGGCAAATCTTTTCCATCATCTTCTCAGCAACAAACAAAGAATTCCAAGCAGAACCACTCTGAATTAGCAACTGTAGTCTCTGATTTAATTAAAACCACTCAAAGTTTCATGACTGAAACAAGGTCTTCCATTAGAAATTTGGAGGCACAAGTGGGTCAGTTGAGTAAGAAAGTTACTGAACTCCCTCCTAGTACTCTTCCAAGCAATACTGAAGAGAATCCAAAAGGAGAGTGCAAGGCCATTAACATAACCCACACGGCCAAACCTGGAGAGGAGGAAGAGGCAGTGATCTCCACTGAGGAAGACCTCAATGGACGTCCACTGGCCTCCAAGGAGTTCCCTAATGAGGTACCATGGGAATCTGAGGCTCACACTGAGACCATAGAGATTCCATTGAATTTACTTTTGCCATTCATGAGCTCTGATGAGTATTCTTCCTATGAAGAGGATGAAGATGTTACTGAGGAACAAGTTGCTAAGTATCTTGGAGCAATCATAAAGCTAAATGCCAAGCTATTTGGTAATGAGACTTGGGAGGATGAACCCCCCTTGCTCACCAAAGAACTGGATGACTTGACTAGGCAGAAATTACCTCTGAAGAGACAAGATCCTGGAAAGTTCTCAATATCTTGTACCATAGGCACCATGACCTTTGAGAAGGCTCTATGTGACCTAGGGTCAAGCATAAACCTCATGCCTCTCTCTGTGATGGAGAAGCTAGGGATCCGTGAGGTACAAGTGGCAAGAATCTCACTAGAGATGATAAACAATTCAAGGAAACAGGCTTATGGACTTGTAGAGGATGTTTTGGTAAAGGTTGAAGGCCACTACATCCCTGTTGATTTCATAGTCCTAGACACTGGGAAGTGTATGGATGAATCCATTATCCTTGGCAGACCCTTCCTAGCCACAGCAAAAGTTGTGATTGATGTTGACAGAGGAGAATTGGTCCTTAAAATGAATGAGGACTCCCTTGTGTTTAAGGCTCAAAGATCTCCCTCTGTAACTATGGAGAGGAAGCATGAAAAGCTTCTCTCAATGCAGAGTCAAACAAAACCCCACATTCAAACTCTAAGTTTGGTGTTGGGAGGCCACAACCAAACTCTAAGTTTGGTGTTAAGAGGCCATCATCATGCTCTGAGTATCTGTGAGGCTCCATGAGAGCCAACTGTCAAGCTACTGACATTAAAGAAGCGCTTGTCGGGAGGCAACCCAATTTTACTTATCTATGTTAAATTTCTATTGTTATTTTATGTTTTCTGTAGGTTGATGATCATGTGAAGTCACAAAAAAAAATTAAAAAAGCAAAAACAAACTGAAAAACAGAATGAAAAATAGCACACCTTGGAGGAGAAGCCTACTGGCTTTTAAACGCCAGTAAGGGCAGCAGAATGGGCGTTAAACGCCCAGTCTGGCACCATTCTGGGCGTTTAACGCCAGAAATGGGCACTAGACTGGAGTTTAACGCTGGAAAAGGGCAAGAAGCTGGCGTTAAACGCCAGAAATGGGCAGCAACCTGGCATTTAACGCCAGGATTGGCAGCAAAGGGCGTTTTGCAAACCTAATTGGTGCAGGGATGAGAAATCCTTGACACCTCAGGATCTGTAGACCCCACAGGATCCCCACCAACATCAACTCACTTTCTCTCACTTCTTCACACCTTTTCATAATACTCTTCCCCAAATAACCTCCACCAATCACCTCTATTACTCCTTCAAATCCATCATATAACCCACCTACACCCACCCACTCAAATTCAAACCATCACTCCTTCCTTTTCCACATCATAACCACCTAAACCCCCTTGTCCAAACAATTCACACACCTCCATCTCCTCTATCTCTTCTTCTTCTCCTCCTTTCTTTATTCTTTTGCTCGAGGACGAGCAAACCTTTTAAGTTTGGAGTGGAAAAGCTCAACTTTTTTGTTTTTTCATAACCATTTATGGCACCTAAGGCCGGAGAAATCTCTAGAAAGAGGAAGGAAAAGGCAATTGCTTCCACCTTTGAGTCATGGGAGATGGAGAGATTCATTTCAAAGGTCCATCAAGACCACTTCTATGAAGTTGTGGCCAAGACTCCTCATTGAAGAGGACAAGCCCATCACTAAGAAAAGGATGGAGCAAACAAGAGAGCCCACTCATGGACCTCAACAAGAGCATGAGGAAATTCCTTATCATGAAATCCCTGAGTGCCTCGAGGGATGCATTTTCCTCCACAAAACTATTGGGAGCAAATCAACACCTCCCTAGGAGAATTAAGTTCCAATATGGGACAACTAAGGGTGGAGCACCAAGAGCATTCCATCCTCCTCCATGAAATTAGAGAAGACCAAAGAGTCATGAGGGAGGAGCAACAAAGGCAAGGAAGAGACATTGAGGAGCTCAAGCACTCTATAAGATCTTCAAGAGGAAGAACAAGCCGCCATCACTAAGGTGGACCCGTTCTTTAATCTCCTTGCTCTTATTTTTCTATTTTTCAAAAATTATGCTTTATGTTTATCTATGTTTGTGTCTGTATTACATGATCATTAGTGTCTGAGTGTCTATGTCTTAAAGTTATGAATGTCCTATGAATCCATCACCTTTCTTAAAAGAAAAATGTTTTAATCACAAAAGAACAAGAAGTACATGATTTCGAATTCATCCTTGAAACTAGTTTAATTATTTTGTTGTGGTGACAATACATTTTGTTTTCTGAATGAATGCTTGAACAGTGCATATTTTTTGAATTTGTTGTTTATGAATGTTAAAATTGTTGGCTCTTGAAAGAGTCATGAAAAAGGAGAAATGTTATTGATAATCTGAAAAATCATAAAATTGATTCTTGAAGCAAGAAAAAGTAGTGAAAAGCTTGCAAAAAAAATGGCGAAAAAAATAAAAGAAAGAAAGAAAAAGAAAAAGAAAGCAAGCAGAAAAAGCCAATAGCCCTTTAAACCAAAAGGCAAGGGTAAAATAAAAAAGGATCCAAGGCTTTGAGCATCAATGGATAGGAGGGCCTAAAGGAATAAAATCCTGGCCTAAGCGGCTAAACCAAGCTGTCCCTAACCATGTGCTTGTGGCGTGAAGGTGTCAAGTAAAAACTTGAGACTGAGCGGTTAAAGTCGTGGTCCAAAGCAAAAAGAGTGTGCTTAAGAGCTCTGGACACCTCTAATTGGGGACTCTAGCAAAGCTGAGTCACAATCTGGAAAGGTTCACCCAGTTGTGTGTCTGTGGTATTTATGTATCCGGTGGTAATACTGGAAAACAAAATTCTTAAGGTCACGACCAAGACTCATAAAGTGGCTGTGTTCAAGAATCAACATACTGAACTAGGAGAATCAATAACACTATCTGAATTCTGAGTTCCTATAGATGCCAATCATTCTGAACTTCAAGGGATAAAGTGAGATGCCAAAACTGTTCAGAGACAAAAAGCTACTAGTCCCGCTCATCTAATTGGAGCTAAGTTTCATTGATATTTTTGAATTTATAGTATATTCTCTTCTTTTTATCCTATTTGATTTTCAGTTGCTTGGGGACAAGCAACAATTTAAGTTTGGTGTTGTGATGAGCGGATAATTTATACGCTTTTTGGTATTATTTTTAGTATGTTTTTAGTATGTTTTAGTTTTTATTATATTTTTATTAGTTTTTAAATAAAAATCACATTTCTGGACTTTACTATGAGTTTGTGTATTTCTCTGTGATTTCAGGTATTTTCTGGCTGAAATTGTGGGACCTGAGCAAAAATCTGATTCAGAGGCTGAAAAAGGACTGCAGATGCTATTGGATTCTGACCTCCGTGCACTCGAAGTAGATTTTCTGGAGCTACAGAAGCCCAATTGGAGCGCTCTCAATTGTGTTGAAAAGTAGACATCCTGGGCTTTCCAGCAATATATAATAGTTCATACTTTGCTCGAGATTTGATGGCCCAAACCGGCATTCCAAGGCAGCGTAAAAATTCTGGCGTCAAAACGCCAGAACTGGCATAAAAGCTGGAGTTAAATGCCCAAACTGGCACAAAAGCTAGTGTTTAACTCCAAGAAAAGTCTCTACATGTGAAAGCTTCAATGCTCAGCCCAAGCACACACCAAGTGGGCCCGGGAGTGGATTTCTGCATTATTTACTTATTTCTGTAACCCTAGGCTACTAGTTCTCTATAAATAGGACATTTTACTATTGTATTTTCATCCTTTAATCATCTTTGAATCATGTTTTGATGATTGAATCCTCTTTGGGAGGCTGGCCAGTCGGCCATGCCTGGACGTTTTGTTCTTATGTATTTTCAACCGTGGAATTTTTACACACCATAGATTAATGTGGAGCTCTACTGTTCTTCATGAATTAATGCAAAGTACTATTGTTTTTCTATTTAATTCACGCCTACTTCTTTTCTAAGATATACACTCATTCTTCAACCTGACGAATGTGATGATCTGTGACACTCATCATCATTCTCACCTATGAACGCGTGCCTGACAACCACTTCCATTCTACATGCAAACAAGCTTGAATGTGTATCTCTTGGGTTTCTAATCTAAGATTAGAACCTTCGTGGTATAGGCTAGAATCAATTGGCGACCATTCCTGAGATCCGGAAAGTCTAAACCTTGTCTGTGGTATTCCGAGTAGGATCAGGGAAGGGATGACTGTGACAAGCTTCAAACTCGCGAGTGTTGGGCGTAGTGACAGACGCAAAAGGATCAATGGATCCTATTCCAACATGATCGAGAACCAACAGCTGATTAGCCGTGCGGTAACAGCACATTTGGAACATTTTGACTGAGAGAACGGGAGGTATCCATTGACAACAGTGAAACCCAACATACAGCTTGCCATGGAAAGAAGTATGAATGATTGGAAGAAGGCAATATGAAAGCAGAGGTTCAGAAGGAACAAAGCATCTTCATACGCTTATCTGAAATTCTCACCAATGAATTACATAAGTATCTCTATCCTGTTATATGTTTTATTCATCTTTTAATTATCAATTCTCTATAACCATTTGAATCCGACTGACTGAGATTTACAAGATGACCATAGCTTGCTTCAAGCCGACAATCTCCGTGGGATCGACCCTTACTCACGTAAGGTTTATTACTTGGACGACCCAGTGCACTTGCTGGTTAGTTGTGCGGAGTTGTGACAAAGAGTTGAGATTACAATTGTGCGTACGAAGTTGTTGGCGCCATTGATGATCACAATTTCGTGCAACAATAACCATATAATATATCAAGGCTGGAAATAAGGTGAGATGGTTGTCTCCATCCCTCTTCAATTCGGTTTTCAAGGAAACATGCTTAAACAAGTGTTTTCTTGATGTTCTTCCTTAGATCTCTTGCTTAGCTTGACTTGTGGGCCAAAGATCTTTGATTTCCTGCATGTTTAAGGTGAGGATAACCTTCCTAACATGCTGCTGAAGTTCGTTTAGTTGATGGTTTACAGTTTTAAAGTTGTTCTTGATGTGTTTTAGGAGGAAAAAGTGCTTTAAGAACACTTCAAAGAGTAACCGGATTTGGAGCAGCAAATCAAGGTAGGATTTGACGAATTTAATCTTGATTAATTGTGTTTGAGTTGTGTGATTATTATATGGTTTGGTTATGCTTGAAATTAATTGTTTATATGAGTGATACTTGTTGAAATTTTGGTGAAAAATTGATAAAATTTGACGAAATTCAAGCTATGAACTTGTGTTCTTGTGGCTGCTGGAAAATGAAATCCTAACCCTTAAATTGGGGTTCAATTTGTGTTGAAATCATGTGGAAAAGATGGGGCTTTAGTGGCTGCAATTTTATTTTACATTATGGTAAAAATCGGTTGCTGAAAAGATTGAAAAACGGGTAAAAACAGAGAAAGAATCTGAAGAATTTATGAAGAACACAGAGAAGACTTTGAATGTGATGAAGAACATGGAAGAACAGGCCTTAGATCTTAAAAAGGGGAAGGAAGTAAAATTTTTTGTGTTTGTGGGGTTATTTGGTAATTTCCAAAAGTTAGGGTGGTTAAAGTAGAAATATTAAAAGTTACGGGTGGTAAAAAGTAAAATTTAAAGGTTAAAGGTTAAAGTAAAGTTAATTTTCGAAAATTAATAATAAAATAATAAATAATAATAAAATATTAAATAATAATATTTAATTAAAAATAATATTTTAATAAAAATAATAAAATAATGCGGAAAAGGCAGTTTTCTGTAAAAGCTTTAGAAAGACAACTTTAAGCGCAGAATCTCATAATTACCTTCATAAAACACTTAGGGAGTGGTAATAATATGTTAGTGAGGCAAAGATAAAAGAAAGATAAAATTTTGAAGAAAAGATAAAAGTCAAAGAAAAAGTTTGTAAAGTTTTAATGACTGAAACAGACAGAGATTAGTGAACGAACTAGGGCAACATAGTTAGTCCTTGAGTTGCGACTAGGGTTAGGTATTATATGAAAAGTTAAACTGTTTCAATATAGACTTAATGAACCTATACTTGGGACAGGTTAACTATTCATACCAAAATTTACACAAGCTTTAAATACATACATTAAACAGAGAAATCAGAGCAGAGTAGAGAAACACAGAGAACAGAGTAACCAGAGAAAAGTAAAGAAATATAGAGAAAAGAGTAATCTGATAAAGAGAAATGGTTTGAGTTAATATGTTGTAAAAGTAAAAGCTGTTAAGTTTATATAGTATGATTGAACGGAGAAAGAAAGAAGTACTGCATAAGAATGTGAAAGTGATGATGAATAATGAGAATGATAATGAATGATGGTAATGAGAATGATTATGTGATGATCTGCTGCATGAAGGCAGTCAGATAGATAGTGGTACTACCACATAGCGTTTTCCAGTGCTACACAGCTATTGAGAGCTATACCTGCAACTGATAACCTGGGATCACTTGCAGAGGATATTAATTCATACATAGCTAGAATGCCGCACCTGTAACGCAAGGATTGCTTACAGAGGATATGATTTCATACACGGCTGGAATGCCGCCTGATAAACCCCGATTTTGTGATTTATCTTGTGCTTATTTTGGGAGATTTTACCACCTTTTTCCACTTTTATTCAATGATATAGCATGGTTTTGTAATTCTCCCATGAATTTTGCTTAAGTGTAAAAACATGCTTTTTAGGCCCTAAATTGGTAATTTTGATTCATTTTGATTCCATTCGATGCCTTGATGTGTGTGTTGAGTGATTTTAGGTTTATAAGGCAGGTATAGGATGGAAGAAATGAGTAGAAAAGCATACAAAGGGGAGAATGCATGAAGAAACAAAGATTGGGAATGCATCAAAGGACGCGCACGCACACAAGGCGCGCATGCGCAAAAGTGGTCTCGCCAATAGACGCACACGCGTACTTGCCGCGTCCGCGCGAATGGAAAAATTTGCCAATTGACGCGCACGTGCACCTGGCGCGCATGCGCCAATACTCTTATATGGCCCACTTAAAGACAAAACGCTGGGGTGATTTCTGAGCTGCCCAGGCCCAAATCCAACTTGTTTTTTAGTGTATTTCATGCAGAATTGAAGTCCAAGCAAAGGAGGAGCAATTAGTTTAGCCAACATGAGCCTTTAGTTAGTTTTCTAGAGAGAGAAGCTCCCTCTTCTCTCTAGAATTAGGTTAGGATTAGGTTAGATTATCTTAGATTCATGTTTAATTACTTGATTTCATCTTGTTTCTTTTATAATTTCTCATTTCTACCTCTTGATTCTCTTAATTGTGATGTTAATTTCTCATTTTGCTCTCTTTTGTGATGATGAACTCATGTTAGATTTGATTTACTTTTAATGCAATTTAATGCTTGATGTTTCTTCATTGTTGATTTGAGTTGTTGATCTCAATTTTCTTGCACATTAGTAGTTGTTAGATGTTACTATTCTTGCAATTTATGAAGTTTACTTTTATTGCACTCTATGTGTTTGATGAAATGTTCTCTTTAGTTTTTGAGTAGTTTCGTCAACTCTTGGTCTAAGCCAAGGGAATTGGGTAATATTGAGTCATCGGGTATGATGGAATTGATGATTTGAGAACCCATGGTGATCAATTTGATACCCATTGACGCTAACCCATTACTAAGTTAATTAGTAGGTAGGTTAGGACTTAAGGGTGGATGTGATCAAATCTATTTGACGTACTTCAAGATTATGAGTAAATTTTACGTACTTAAAGCTTTTGGGAAGTAGACTTAATAGGTTGGCCTCTCATGATTATCAATTTTCGGTTTGTTGACAAGGATGGTGATCTCAATTACTCAAGTTTTAGCCAAGAGTCCTTTATTTTGCTTTCTTTACTTGCTTGCCAAATCTACTTTTCTTGCCCTCTTATGAACCAAAACCCCCCTCTTTACCCCTTTATAACCAATAACTAAGCACTACATTGTTTCCTAGGGAGACGACCCGGAGTCCAAATACTCCGGTTATTTTTTATTAGGTGTTTGTTATCTGTGACAAAACTATAAATTTTTTTGTATGAGAGGACTTTTTGTTGGTCTAGAACTATACTTCCAACGATAATTCAATTGAAAAATTCTATGTCAACAAGAGTTCAACACTCATCAAAATGACGCCGTTGCTGGGGACACAATGATGCTATGTTATTGGCTATTGTATATATTGTGAATAGCTTGAATTTTGGTTTGTTTGCTAGTTTTTGCTAGTTTAGGATTTTATCTTCTTTGTTTCTTATTAATTTTTTTTTCTCTTTCACTATGAATTCTCATCCTTTTGGCTATGAGTGTAATTCAAACTATGTTGTAGGAAATGGAAGCTCCAATGAGGATATACATCAAGGATTTGGAAATCAAGGATAGGAGGAACCTCAAGCTTATGAACAACCTTCATGGCAACAACCTCCTACGAACTCTTATAGGTATAATCCTGATCCTAATGTGTATCAATCCAATGTGTGTGATGACCCTCATTGTGGTTGTCAACCACAATCATCATATGCATGTGATCCCACTCCTCAATATAGCCATACACCATACTCCCAAGCCTCACACCACCATTCAACCCCATATGACCATAACTCATACACACCGTATCAACCACCATTTGAATCACATATAGAACAACCACCATCCCAATACCAATACTCCCAAGAACCATAAATTCCACATACACTACCTCAAGAATTCCACCAATATGAACCACCTTCCAACATTAACAATCTTCCCTCAAACACTGAACCCTATCTTCCACCACTACCTCCTGACGAAGCCTTCATGTTAGAATTGAGAGACCTTGAATCTCATATCTTAAGGCGACAAGAGGAGTATGAAACTAAGTTTAAGGAGCTAAGAGCAAGGATTGCTAGCATGGTAGATGCCGTGAATCACCTAAGATCCCACCTAGGTTCATGTACCCTAAGTACTCCCACTGTTGAATGTGGAAAAACTATCAAGGAGCCAAGTTAGGGAGTGAACTTGAAGCTCCATGGTGAGGAAGAAGAGTTGGGACAAGAAGTGCAACAAGAGGAGAAGGTAGAGATTAGTGAACAAAAGGAAGTAGTGGATGGATGTTTGGGATATGTTGAGCATATAAAGGATGTTAAAGAGGAGAGTAAAGTTGTGGAAGTAAACAGAGAGTTAAAGGAAAATGATCAAGAAGTGGATTCCATCACTTGTGATTTTTTTCCCACATTGACTAATTCCCTTAACAATCTTGTTAAGCCTTTTCCCAGTAGACTAGAAATCAATCTTGAGAAGGATGTGCAACCTCCAAAAACGATTGTAAGTGAAGAACCGAAAGAAGTGTTCCAAGCAACAAGCCCTCCTATCTATGATGATTCCACATCAACATATGATCCTTTCCAGTTTGAAGAGTCCTTCCCCAAAATGCTCATACTTAATGAAGAGGTAGACTTCACTAGACCTCTTATCTATGATGAAAGCGATGGGGAGGAGATAGAAGAAGTTGGTGAAGAAGAATGTGAACTTGAGGAAGCTTGGCAAGAAGAGAAACTTGAAGAACCTTGCCGAGTGGTGGAAACTTCTAGAAGAGGATGGACGGGAGTAGAGCTTGCTTTATCAAGACCTTTGGGTACTCCTTCACCTAGTTCACCATCCAATCTTCCACTTGAGTGGGTAAAACTTCTAACTCTCAGCTTTATTATCCCACTTGAGTATGGTCTGCTTGAGGCGGATGGCCAACTTAGGGCGCTTTGTGGAATTAAGCGGAAAAGGAGGATGTTTAGTGGTTGGCGTTGTAAATCTAGATTCATTATGGTTGGAAGCTCAAAATCGGCGAGCATGGATTGGTGTAATGCTCAATTAAGTGGGCCCAGAAGAGTAGTTTGGTGCTTTCATGAGAATTCTGCTTTCTCGTCGCCCGGACAAAGTCAAGGCAATCAACTAGAAGATGGGTGCGAGGACAAGATATGGGACCCTGGATTACCCTGTGAGAATCAATTTTGGGAGCTCATGTCTTGGAGAGGACCTCACTCAAGCTTAGTGAAGATGGTTGGAACTTCTGACAACCAATTAAAGGACAAGCACTCTTGGAGGTTGATGGTAGCAGAAATTGGCGAATTAAAAATTGTTAAAATATATACGTTGCAAGTATAGTTCTTAACTCGCCAGAAATCCACTTATCAATTTAGAAAGGTGTCACAGAAATTTAAAATTAAAATACTGGGAGTATGAATCCCAGGTCGTCTCCCAACGAGTTGCAGAAAAGTGTGCTATTTTATTAATCAAAGGTTTTCAAAAAGGTTTGAGTTGAGTAAGCAGGAAATTAAATTGGAGAATTTGAATAATGTAAATAAAAACCTTGATTGGGAGTTGATTAGTTGGAATCCCTATTATTGTTGGAATACTCTCAAGATTAATTGACAATTAAAAGTTGTCCTGTTTAGTTATCCTTTACTAGGTAAGGAAAAGTCAAACAAGTTGGAATGCTACGTCTGTTCACAAGTTGCAATCCACTTAATTAAAAGAGATTGGTGTTAGTGACTAGAAGGCAATCCAACCATAAACCCAATTACAATCTTTCTTTTAAGCTTTCCAACTCAAGGGTTCCCTTCAATCAACTCCCCATCAAGTTAGGGAACTACTCGCTCATTGTGAATGTAAAATTCATAGCATATGAAAAGGAATTAAAGAAAGACATTGTAAATAAAAATTAAAATAATTAATTAAAAAATAAAGATAATCCTTATATTAAATAATCCAAAAAGATATTCCAATGGTAAAATTAAACAAAGCAAAGAACATGGAAGAGTAAGCCAAGTAAAGAAAACGAACTAGAATGACGAAGTCTTGATGAGGTAATAACTCTTCTCAGTGTCCCAATGCAAAGAGCAATCGAAAAGTAAATCCTAAAAACTATGAATGTCTAGAGAGAAAACCTAGGGAAGGAGTAAAAACTAGATCTCCAAACTAAAACTCTGTAGTTTTGCTAGCTTCCTTTCTAATATCCAACTCATTCATGCCCTATAAAGCCTGAAACGCTTAACATACAGATCACGGCATTGAATGGAATAAAGGAGAATTAAAATGCATAATTAAAAGTCTCTAGGAAGCAGTTTTCAATCATGCAATAATTTCAGGAAGGAAATATAAATGCATGCTAAATTAATGAATAAGTGGGTAAGGATCATGATAAAGCCACACAATTAAACACAATATAAACCATAAAATAGTGGTTTATCAACCTCCCCACACTTAAACACTAGCATGTCCTCATGCATAATTGAAGGAGATAAAATAAATAAGTATGAACATGTAGAAACTCATGCAATGCAATGCAATCCTATATACATGAATACAACTATATGATTCTTGCCCACTTGATCAAAAGTAAATAAGCTCTTCAAAACAATTGCAAATCAAATTCCACTAATTCTATCATTATACAGTAAGACAGATAAAAGTGCAAGAAGATAGCTCATGAAAGCAGGGAACATGGAAATTCAAGCATTGAACACTCACTAATGATGTATGTACGCTCTAATCTCTCTAGTGTATAGGGTAATCACTCTATCCTTCTCTAATCATGTTCTCTAACTTTTGTTCTTCTCCTAACCAATCAACAATAGTTAATATACCAATGCAAACATCATGAGGTCTTTCCAAGGTTGTAATGGGGCCAAGGTAGGGGTAGGGATACATATATGGTTAAGTGAGCTTATAAATTGAATCTTTAATTAACCCAAGCTTTAACCCAACCTATATATATTTAGTGTAACCTTAGAATTCATACCTAGTTACCCAGAATTCCCTTTTACATTCCATACTCATGTATCAACTTTTTATTTTAATTTTATCATATGTGCATTGATCTTTGAATTCTTAATTCAACATTGGGGTAATTTTGTCCCCTTATTTATTTATTGATTTTTTTTAGACATAAAAATAAACATAGCTTATCAATGCAAATAGATTTTTAATTCTTATAGTTTCATATGAGTAGGTATCCAAATTCCCATTGTATTATCATGACACATTTCCTTAATAACTTTTGTTCCCACAATTTCCCATACTTAACTAGCACACACAATTCTCTCTTAAGCTAACCAAAGATTCAATTTCGGATATACAATTGTTTTTCCGCTTAAGGCTAGTAATGTGGTGAAATATAGAACAAACGGGATTTAAAGGCTCAAAGTGGTTAACAAAGGTAATTAAAAAGGTTAGGCTTAATTTGGATAAGTGAGTTTAAACAAATAATGGCCTCAATCATATGCAAGCATACAAATATAATAAATATTGGACATATAGGATGAAACAAAATATAGATTACAATCATAGAGAAGTAAACACACAAGAATAAAATATTTATGGTTAAATAATGTAACCATGCATAAAGGCTCAAATCTTCACAGGTTGTGTGTTCTTTAGTTCAAAAATCATGTTCCAAATACATCTTCAAGGAGATTTATCATAAAAAATTTTTTTTAAAAATTAGTGAAATTTTGTTCCAAAGATAGAGTCTTAGAAGAAACTTATTGTCTTTATAATCAAGTAGAGCATGCATGCAACTAACCTATTACTATACAATTTATCCTGTTCTATAAAAGAAAGAAAATCTAACTAAGATATCCTAATTTATTAGTGCTAGGGAAGAGAAATTACCTCCGGAAGTCAGGTACTGACTGACCTCCCCACACTTAAGGCTTTGCACCGTCCTTGGTGCCATCTGTCAGGAACAGGGGTGGGCTGGTAGCAGTATCTCCACAGTCGGGACCATCATGGCTCCCTGTACTGGTAAAGGAAGTGGAGTCCGGGGTGTCTGAGTCCTTGAAGTATCCCTTGAGTAGCTCCTTGAGGTGTTTGAATCGGCGCTCGTTACGGCGCTCTCTTAACTTCGCTTTCTGTTCTTGCCGATCCAACCATTCGATTATCTGCTGGAGCAGTTCGTCTGTTGTAGGTGCTTGTGGTGTTGAAGAAGGAATATCTTCAACCGGTGCAGTAGGAAGGCTTGTAGTGGCTGCTGGAGGTCTGAGGTATTTCCCGTTAGGGACATACTGATCATCCCGTGGAAGCATGGCTTTGGTGTCCCCAGCTCTGTAGGAGACTCCAGCTACTGAGACAAGATCTGAGACCAAGGCGGGAAAAGGTAAGTTGCCCACGATTTGGACGTGTCCCATGGCATTCCGGATATGTCTTGGTAGATTCAGAGGTTGGTCTGTAAGGATGCACCATAGTAGAACGGCCATGTCCGCAGTGAAGGAGGACTCGTGATTGCTCGAAAAGACGTAATGGGACATGATCTGTGCCCATACGCGAGCTTCCAAGGTAAGTGCTGAAGCCGATATTCCCTTAGGGCGGGTACAATGGTATCCGTAGATCCAATGGCTGCCAGGTAGTGCGATAACTCTGAGAACAGCTTCCCAGTCAAATTGGAACATCTGGCGCTTGAGTGTGGATTCTTGAAAGGCGTCCAATCCTTCTGGAATAGGGAGAAGACCTAAAGCTTTTTGAATGGCCTCTTCTCTAATGGGGACTTGCTTCTGACGGACAAAGACAGACTGCAGGGTAGGCAGGTAGAAGTTAGAGTAGAACTCAACTACCCAAGAAAGATTGACCTGCCTTGGTTGTCTCTGTAGGAAACCCCATTGTCTTCGTTCAATTTGCGGCTCAACAAAAGTAGCAATATTGGGTAGGAGGATAAGAAGGTGTTCGTTGTTGTAGCTCCTTTCAGCCAGGATGGGGAACATCTGCTCACAGTAGCGATTGGGAAATCGCGCAGTGTCCTTTGCTTGAAAGGCTTTCTCCTTTTCATCAACCTTTATGATCCTCTTAACTCTTTTTGTTGAGGGCTTGACTGTAGTTGAAGAAGGCTCTGCCACTAGTGCTCTTTTAGTTCCTCTTCTTGCTGGTGGTTTGGGAGTAGCTTTCTATTTTCCTTTCTTGGTGGCCATCCTGAAAAGGGAAGAGAAAGTAAATTAAATTCAAAGAGATATATAGCAAGGAAGAGAACGGAAAAGGTGGTGATGGATGTACATTAGGAGGTAACTGACATTAACACATTCTCATGAGTACCTGTGAAAAGTCATCAATGAAAAATAGCTAGTGCATATAATGACAAGTGAATGCAAGGTGTTTATTGGCATGCCGGAAAAAGGCATGAGTAGCATAGATCAAGCATCACTCGTAACAAACCATCACATTTGTATTGACAATTATTTTCAATTAATACAATAGTAAAGGGAGTTTATGAAAAGCATCATTGAATAGTAGAATAACATAGAGAAGTGCATAATGCCATATGGGCTTTTTCACAAACACATAGCATGCATGGTAGATAAGGTATAGAAAGTATTAAAGTGAACATGCAAGCAATCCTTTAAAAAATAATATATAATTGTCAAACAAGTGCAACAATTCACAAGCATATAATGAGGAATAATGACGCGAATAAAATTCTAACACCATGTAAAAAGGAAAGAAGAAGAAAGAAAATATGGATAATGAAAAGAAAAAAGGAAAGAAAAGAAAATAACATATAAAATAAGAAGAATGATAGAAAAGGAAAGAGGGAAGAAGAAAATAAAACCTTGTTAATGGAGGTGAAAGAGAGAGAGAGAAAGGGGAGATAGAAGGAAGAAGGGAGAAGGAAGAAATAAGGAGGG
The DNA here is from genome assembly GCF_003086295.3 of Arachis hypogaea. Classification (NCBI taxonomy): domain Eukaryota; kingdom Viridiplantae; phylum Streptophyta; class Magnoliopsida; order Fabales; family Fabaceae; genus Arachis; species Arachis hypogaea. The sequence goes on along the minus strand of NC_092055.1, from coordinate 89,936,299 downwards.
AAAAGAGAAATTAGGATTTGGAGAAGAGGAAGATAAGATATTTTGGCAATTAAGTTTGAGCTGTGCGGCGCAGGCGATGCGGCCGCGGGGGGCACGAATTCGCGCGATTGCGCTTCAAGTAAGGTGACGTGGTCGCGTCGGTCACGCGGTCGCGTGACCCATGTTGTACTTCTGGCACTAGTGCAGCTTCGCGCCTGCACAACTCTCTATTCAAATTGATATATTTGCCAAATTTGGGGTGAGGCGATCGCGTGGGGCATGTGATCGTGTGAGTGGGCTTCAGAAGGGAACGACGCGGACGCGTGAGCCATGCGTCCGCGTGGATAGAATTGTGCGTTCAGCACCAATCCAGCACCACTCGCGCACAGTAATTCGTTGTGCACCCTTTTTACGTCGAAAATTAGGGCACGCGGCCGCGTGGGTCATGCGGTCGCGTGGGAGGCCATTATTCCCATGTGACGCGGACGCGTCGGTGACGCGGTCGCGTGGGACGATTTGTGCCACTGGCACGCCTCCAGCCACGCTCCAGCGTGACTCTCTGTTTGTTTTTATTTTCTCCCCTCTCCTTGCGACGCGGACGCGTCGCTGGTGCGGTCGCGTCGCGTGGCACTTTTTTTTTTAAATAATAAGAATATGCAAATGCAGATGCACGAAATGTACTGATAAAGAGAAGAGTTATTGAATAGAAAAACTAAAAATAAAGAAAAGAACGATCATACCATGGTGGATTGTCTCCCATCTAGCACTTTGCTTTAACATCCGTAAGTTGGACGCTCCACTAGCTCAATCTTCTGCTATGTGGGGATCTTCCAAGAGGAAGATCTCAAGCTCCTTGTTTTTCTGCATCTTCTCGCCATGGTATAGCTTCAGGCGTTGTCCATTAACTTTGATGAGTTCAGAACTTGAAGGATGACTTAGGTGATAAACTCCGTACGGTTCGGCCTTCTCTACTCTGTATGGACCTTCCCATCTTGATCGCAACTTACCTGGCATGAGCCTCAGTTGAGATTTGTAAAGGAGAACTAAATCCCCAGGTTGGAACTCTTTTTTCTTGATGTGCTGATCATGTACAGCCTTCATCTTCTCCTTGTATAGTCTTGAGTTCTCATAAGCTTCTAGGCGAAGGCTCTCCAGTTCTTACAGTTGCAACTTCCTTTCAGCTCCGGCTTTCTTAATTCCCATGTTGCACTCCTTGACTGCCCAAAAGGCTCTGTGCTCTACTTCAACTGGGAGATGGCAAGCTTTTCTATAAACTAAGCGGAAAGGACTCATCCCAATGGGTGTTTTGTATGCTGTCCTATATGCCCAGAGTGCATCTTGTAGCCTGGTGCTCCAGTCTTTTCTATGAGGTTTGACTATCTTCTGCAAGATACGCTTTATCTCTCTGTTTGACACCTCGGCTTGCCCATTGGTCTGAGGATGGTATGCTATCGCAACCTTATGAATTATCCCATGCTTCTTCATTAATCCTGTTAGTCTCCTATTACAAAAATGGGTGCCTTGATCGCTCACGATTGCCCGTGGTGATCCAAAGCGACAAATAATATGGTTTCTCACAAAGGAAACAACAGTGTTAGCATCATCAGTGCCGGTAGGAATTGCTTCTATCCATTTGGAAACGTAATCCACTGCTAACAATATATAAAAATAACCATTAGAATTTGGAAATGGACCCATGAAGTCAAAGCCCCAAACATAAAAAATTTCACAGAAAAGCATAATTTGTTGAGGCATTTCATCCCTCCTGGATATATTACCAAATTTTTGGCATGGGAGACAAGATTTACAAAACTCAGCAGCATCTCTAAAAAGAGCAGGCCACCAGAATCCACGGTCTAAGATCTTTCTTGCTGTTCTTTGAGGGCCAAAATGTCCTCCACTCTCAGATGAGTGACAGGCCTCTAAAATAGACTGGAATTCTGATTGAGGCACATACCGTCTAATTACCTGATCAGTGCCACATCTCCATAAATATGGGTCATCTCATATATAATATTTAGACTCGCTTTTCAGCTTGTCTCTTTGATGCTTAGAAAAGTTTGGAGGAAATGTGCAGCTAACTAGATAATTAGCTACAGGTGCATACCAAGGGACTACCTCAGATACTGCTTGCAGGTTATCAAATGGAAAATTATCATCTATAGGAGTAGAATCATCCTTAACGTGCTCAAGGCGACTCAAGTGGTCTGCCACTAAATTCTGGTTACCACTTCTATCCTTTATTTCTAAATAAAATTCTTGTAATAGCAGTATCCAACGTATAAGCCTTGGTTTGGACTCCTTTTTAGCTAATAGATACTTTAAAGCTGCATGGTCCGAATACACTACTACTCTAGTACCAAGTAAATAAGCTCGGAATTTATCCAGAGCAAAAATAATAGCAAGAAGTTCTTTCTCAGTAGTAGTATAAATGGACTGGGCAGCGTCTAAAGTCTTAGACGCATAAGCTATAACAAAAGGATCCTTACCTTCACGCTGAGCTAGCGCTGCTCCTACTGCATGGTTGGAAGCATCGTACATGATTTCAAACGGCTGGCTCCAGTCTGATCCTCTCACAATTGGAGTTTGAGTCAAGGCGGTCTTCAGCTTATCAAACGCTTGTTTGCAATCCTCACTGAACTCGAACTCAATATCTTTCTGCAGTAATCTGGACAAGGAGAGTGCTACCTTACTGAAGTCCTTTATGAATCTCATGTAAAAACCTGCATGGCTGGTATGCGAAATTGTTACTCAAGTTGTGAATTATTGTTCGAAGTTGATTCCCTGGCGATGGCACCAAAAACGGATGCACAGAACCATGGTCTAAACATATCTTCACAACTTCGCATAACTAACCAGCAAGTGCACTCGGTCGTCCAAGTAATACCTTACGTGAGTAAGGGTCGAATCCCACAGAGATTGTTGGTATGAAGCAAGCTATGGTCACCTTGTAAATCTCAGTCAGGCGGATGTAAAATAGTTATGTAGTTTTCGAAATTTAGTAATAAAAGAAGGATAGAAATACTTATGTAAATCATTGGTGAGAATTTCAGATAAGCGTATGGAGATGCATTTGTTCCTCTGAACCTCCGCTTTCCTGCTGTCTTCATCCAATCAGTCTTATTCCTTTCTATGGCTGGCTTTGTGTAAGGATGTCACCGGTGCCAATGGCTACTTTCAATCCTCTCAGGAAAATGGTCCAAATGCTCTGTCACAGCACGGCTAATCGTCTGGAGGCATCACCCTTGTCGTTGGTTGCATCTTATTCCTCTCTGTGAAAATGGTCCGATGCGCTATCACTGCATGGCTAATCATCTTGGAGGTTCTCGATCATACTGGAATAGAATTTACTATCCTTTTGCGTCTGTCACTACACCCAGCACTCGCGAGTTTGGAGTTCGTCACAGTCATTCAATCCCAGAGTCCTACTCGGAATACCACGGACAAGGTTTAGACTTTCCGGACTCTCATGAATGCCGCCATCAATCTAGCTTATACCACGAAGATTCTAATTAAGAGATCCAAGAGATAATCATTCAATCGAGGGTAGAACGGAAGTGGTTGTCAGGCACGCGTTCATGGGGAATGATGATGATTGTCACGTTCATCACATTCAGGTTGAAGTGCGAATGAATATCTTAGAAGCGAAATAAGATGAATTGAATAGAAAACAGTAGTACTTTGCATTAATCTTTGAGGAACAGCAGAGCTCCACATCTTAATCTATGGAGTGTAGAAACTCTACCGTTAAAAATACATAAGTAAAAGGTCTAGGCATGTCCAAGATGGCCAGCCCCAAAACGAGATCACAGGATCAAAATACAATCCAGGATGTCTAATACAATAGTAACAGGTCCTATTTATAATAAACTATCTACTAGGGTTTACAGAAGTAAGTAATTGATGTATAAATCCACTTCCGGGGCCCACTTGGTGTGTGCTTGGGCTGAGCTTGAAGTCTACACGTGGAGAGGTCATTCTTGGAGTTGGACGCCAGCTTTTGTGCCAGTTTGGGCGTTGAACTCCACTTTGCAACTTGTTTCTGGCGCTGGACGCCAGAATTGGGCAGAGAGATGGCGTTGAACGCCAGTTTGCGTCGTCGAAAATTGGGAAAAGTATGGACTATTATATATTTCTGGAAAGCCCTGGATGTCTATTTTCCAACGCAATTGGAAGCGTGTCATTTCGAGTTCTGTATCTCTAGAAAATCCATTTTGAGTGCAGGGAGGTCAGAATCCAACAGCATCAGTAGTCCTTCTTCAACCTCTGAATCTGATTTTTGCTCAAGTCCCTCAATTTCAGCCAGAAAATACCTGAAATCACAGAAAAATACACAAACGCATAGTAAAGTCCAGAAATATGAATTTAACATAAAAATTAATGAAAACATCCCTAAAAGTAACCAGATTCTACTAAAAACATACTAAAAATAATGCCAAAAAGCGTATAAATTATCCGCTCATCACAACACCAAACTTAAATTGTTGCTTGTCCCCAAGCAACTGAAAATCAAATAGGATAAAAAGAAGAGAATATACTATAAATTCCAAACTATCAATGAAACATAGCTCCAATCAGATGACCGGGACTTATAGCTTTTTGCCTCTTGAATGGTTTTGGCATCTCACTTTATCCATTGGAGTTCAGAATGATTGGCATCTATAGGAACTCAGAGTTCAGATAGTGTTATTTATTCTCCTAGTTCAGTATGATGATTCTTGAACACAGCTATTTTATGAGTCTTGGCCGTGGCCCTAAGCACTTTGTTTTCCAGTATTACCACCGGATACATAAATACCACAGACACATAATTGGGTGAACCTTTTCAGATTGTGACTCAGCTTTGCTAAAGTCCCCAATTAGAGGTGTCCAGGGTTCTTAAGCACACTCTTCTTTTTGCTTTAGACCTTGATTTTAACCGCTCAGTCTCAAGTTTTCACTTGACACCTACACGCCACAAGCACATGGTTAGGGACAGCTCGGTTTAGCAGCTTAGACCAGAATTTTATTCCTTTAGGCCATCCTATCCACTGATGCTCAAAGCCTTGGGATCCTTTTTATTTGCCCTTGCCTTTTGGTTTTAAGAGCTTTTGGCTTTTTCTGCTTGCTTTTTTTTTTCCGCCTATTTTATTTTTTTTTCTGCAAGCTTTGTTCTTTGCTGCTTTTTCTTGCTTCAAGAATCATTTTTATGATTTTTCAGATTATCAAATAACATGTCTCCTAGTCATCATTCTTTCAAGAGCCAACATATTTAACATTCGTAAACAACAACTTCAAAAGACATATGCACTGTTCAAGCATACATTCAGAAAACAAGAAGCATTGTCACCACATTAATATAATTAAACTAAGTTCAAGGATAAATTCAAAACTCATGTACTTCTTGTTCTTTTGAATTAAAACATTTTTTATTTAAGAGAGGTGATGGATTCATAGGACATTCATAACTTTAAGAAAAAGTTACTAACTACTAATGATCATGTAATGAAGACACAAACATAGATAAGCACTTAACATAGAGAAAACGAAAAACAGAGAAAGTAAGAACAAGGAATGAGTCCACCTTAGTGATGGTGGCGTTTCCTTCTTGAGGAACCAATGATGTCCTTGAGCTCTTCTATGTCTCTTTCTTGTCTTTGTTGCTCCTCCCTCATTGCTTTTTGATCTTCTCTGATTTCATGAAGGATGATAGAGTGCTCTTGATGTTCCACCCTTAGTTGTCCCATGTTGGAACTTAATTCTCCTAGGGAGGTGTTGATTTTCTCCCAATAGTTTTGTGGAGGGAAGTGCATCCCTTGAGGAATCTCAGGGATTTCTTGATGATGAGCTTCTCTTGATTGCTCCATCTTTTTCTTAGTGATGGGCTTGTCCTCTTCAATGAGGATATCTCCCTCTATGTCAATCCCAGCCGAATTGCATAGGTGGCAAATGAGGTGGGGAAAGGCTAACCTTGCCATAGTGGAGGACTTGTCAGCCACCTTGTAGAGTTATTGAGGTATAATCTCATGAACTTCCACCTCTTCTCCAATCATGATGCTATGGATCATGATGGCCCGGTCTATAGTAACTTCAGACCGGTTGCTAGTGGGAATGATTGAGCATTATATGAACTCCAACCATCCTCTAGCTACAGGCTTATGGTCCAGTCTTCTTAGTTGAACCGGTTTGCCTTTTGAGTCAATCTTCCATTGAGCTCCTTCTACACATATGTCCATGAGGACTTGGTCCAACCTTTGATCAAAGTTGACTCTCCTTGTGTAGGGGCGTGCGTTCTCTTCCATGTTTGCCAAGTTGAACGCCAACCTCACATTTTCCGGACTAAAATCTAAGTAATTCCCCCGAACCATGGTGAGATAATTCTTTGGGTTCGGGTTCTTACTTTGATCATGGTTCCTAGTGATCCATGCATTAGCATAGAACTCTTGAACCATTAGGATGCCGACTTGTTGGATGGGGTTTGTTAGAACTTCCCAACCTCTTCTTTGAATTTCATGTCGGATCTCCGGATACTCATTTCTCTTGAGTTTAAAAGGGACCTCGGGGATCACCTTCTTCTTGGCCACAACATCATAGAAGTGGTCTTGATGAGCTTTAGAGATGAACCTTTCCATCTCCCATGACTCGGAGGTGGAAGTTTTTGTCTTCCCTTTCCCTTTTCTAGAGGATTCTCCGATCTTGGGTGCCATCAATGGTAATGGAAAAACAAAAAGCTTATGCTTTTACCACACCAAACTTAGAATATTGCTCGCCCTCGAGCAAGAGAAGAAAGAATAGATGAAGAAGAAGAAGAAAATATGGAGGAGAGGGGGAGATGTGTTTTCGGTCAAGAATAGAAGAGAGGGTTGTGTTGTGTGAAAATGAAGAAGAATGGGGGGCTATATATAGGGAAGGAAGGGGGATAAGTTCGGCCATTTAGGGTGGTTTGGGTGGGAAATTGATTTTGAATTTTGAAGGTAAGTGGAGGTAGGTGGGGTAGGTTTATGGGGAAGAGTGGGTGGATGTGAGTGGTGAAGTGGTGATAGGGAAGGGATATTGAGGTGATTGGTGAAGGGTTTTGGGGAAGAGTGTTTATTGGGAATAGAGGATGATTGAGAAGAGAAAAGAGAGTGGGTGGAGGTAGGTGGGGATCCTGTGGGGTCTACAGATCCTGAGATGATCCTGTGGGGTCCACAGATACTGAGGTGTTCAAGGATTTACAACCTTGCACCAATTTAGGCATGTAAAATGCCCTTGCACACAACTCTGGGCGTTCAGCGCCAGGTTGGTGCCCATTTTGGGCATTCAACGCCCATTTGTTGCCCATTTCTGGCGTTGAACGCCAGAACCATGCTTGTTTTGGGCGTTCAGTGCCAGCTTTTCTCCAGGGTGCAATTCTGGCGTTCAGCGCCCAGATGCTGCCCATTTTGGGCGTTCAGCGCCCAGATACTGCCCATTTTGGGCGTTCAGCGCCAGAACCATGCTTTGTTCTGGCGTTGAACGCCAGACAGGTGCTTCCTCCAGGGTGTGATTTTTCTTCCGCTATTTTTGATTCTGTTTCTAAATTTTTCGTTTATTTTGTGACTCCACATGATCATGAACCTAAGAAAACATGAAAAACAAAAATAAAATTAGATAAATAAACATTGGGTTGCCTCCCAAAAAGCGCTTCTTTAATGTCAATAGCTTGACAGTGGGCTCTCATGGAGCCTCACAGATGTTCAGAGCATTGTTGAGACTCTCCAACACAAACTTAGAGTTTGGATATGGGAGTTCAACATCAAACTTAGAGTTTGGTTGTGTCCTCCCAACACCAAACTTAGAGTTTGACTGTGGGGGCTTTGTTTGACTCTGCTTTGAGAGAAGCTTTTTATGCTTCCTCTCCATGGATGCAGAGAGAGATCCTTGAGTTGTAAACACAAGGTTGTCCTCATTTATTTGAAGGATCAATTCTGCTCTGTCCACATCAATCACAGCTCTTGCTGTGGCTAGGAAAGGTCTTCCTAGGATGATGGATTCATCCTCTTCCTTTCCAGTATCCAGGACTATGAAATCAGCAGGGATGTAAAGGCCTTCGACCTTTACTAACACGTCCTCTACTTGTCCATAAGCCTGTTTTCTTGAATTGTCTGCCATCCCTAATGAGATTTTAGTAGCTTGCACCCCAGAGTTTCCCAGTTTCTCTATTACAGAGAGGGGCATGAGGTTTATTCCTGAACCAAGGTCACACAGAGCCTTAAAGATCATGGTGCCTATGGTACAAGGTATTATGAACTTTCCAGTATCCTGTCTCTTCTGAGGCAATGTCAGTTGACCCAGATCACTTAGTTCATTGGTGAACAAGGGAGGTTCATCTTCCCAAGTTTCAATACCAAATAATTTGGCATTCAGCTTCATGATTGCACCAAGAAACTTGGCAGCTTGCTCTTTAGTAACATCCTCATTCTCTTCAGAATAGGAATACTCATCAGAGCTCATGAATGGCATAAGGAGGTTTAATGGAATCTCTATGGTCTCTAGATGAGTCTCAGATTCCTTTGGTTCCTCAGAGGGAAACTCCTTATTGATCACTGGACGTCCCAAGAGGTCTTCCTCCTTGGGATTTACGTCCTCTCCTTCCCTTACAGGTTCGGCCATGGTACTTATGTCAATGGCCTTGCACTCTCCTTTTGGATTTTCTTCTGTATTACTTTGGAGAGTACTAGGAGGGATTTCAGTGATCCTTTTACTCAGTTGTCCCACTTGTGCCTCCAAATTTCTAATGGATGACCTTGTTTCATTCATGAAACTCACAGTGGCCTTAGATAGATCAGAGACTAAGTTTGCTAGATTAGAAGTATTTTGTTCAGGGTTCTCTGTCAGTTGCTGAGTGGATGATGGAAAAGGTTTACTATTGTTAAACCTGTATCTTCCACCATTATTAAAGCCTTGTTGAGGCTTTTGTTGATCCTTCCATGAGAGATTTGGATGATTTCTCCATGATGGATTATAGGTGTTTCCGTAAGGTTCACCTAAGTAATTCACCTCTGCTATTGCAGGGTTCTCAGGATCATAAGCTTCTTCTTCAGAAGATGCCTCTTGAGTACTGTTGGATGCAGCTTGCATTCCAGTCAGACTCTGAGAAATCATATTGACTTGCTGAGTCAATATTTTATTCTGAGCCAGTATGGCATTCAGAGTATCAATTTCAAGAACTCCCTTCTTCATAGGCGTCCCATTACTCACAGGATTCCTCTCAGAAGTGTACATAAACTGGTTATTAGCAACCATGTCAATGAGTTCTTGAGCTTCTGCAGGCGTTTTCTTTAGGTGAATGGATCCACCTACAGAAGTATCCAATGACATCTTTGATAGCTCAGATAAACCATCATAGAATATGTCCAGGATGGTCCATTCTGAAAGCATGTCAGAAGGATACTTTTTGGTCAACTGCTTGTATCTTTCCCAAGCTTCATAGAGAGATTCACCCTCTTTCTGTCTGAAGGTTTGAACATCAGCTCTAAGCTTGCTCAGCTTTTGAGGAGGAAAGAACTTGGCTAAGAAAGCCGTGACCAGCTTATCCCAAGAGTTCAGGCTGTCTTTGGGTTGAAAGTCCAACCATATTCTAGCTCTGTCTCTTACAGCAAAAGGGAAAAGCATGAGCCTGTAGACTTCAGGATCTACTTCATTTGTCTTAACAGTATCACAGATCTGCAAGAATTCAGTTAAGAACTGAAAAGGATCTTCAGATGGAAGTCCATGAAACTTGCAGTTCTGCTACATCAGAGAAACTAGCTGAGGTTTCAGCTCAAAATTGTTTACTCCAATAGCAGGAATAGAGATGCTTCTTCCATGTAAATTAGAATTTGGTGCAGTAAAGTCACCAAGCATCCTCCTTGCATTATTGTTGTTGGGTTCGGCTGCCATCTCCTTTACTTGTTTGAAATTTTCAATAAGGTTGTCTCTGGATTGTTGTAATTTAGCTTCTCTTAGTTTTCTCTTCAGAGTCCTTTCAGGTTCTGGATCAGCTTCAACAAGAATGCCTTTTTCTTTGTCCCTGCTCATAAGAAAGAGAAGAGAAAAAGAAAAGAAGAGGAATCCTCTATGTCACAGTAAAGAGGTTCCATATTGTTAGTAGAAGAAGAAAAGAAGAAAAAAAATTCGAACACAGATAGAAGAGGGGGTTCGAATTTGGTGAGTTATGTGAGGAAGAGATTTTAGTAGATGAATAAATAAATAGAATAAGATGAGAGAGGGAGAGGATTTTCGAAAATAATTTTTGAAAAAGGTTAGTAATTTTTTGAAAAGTTTTTGAAAAAGGTTAGTAGTTTTTCGAAAATTAAAATAAAAAATCAAAATAATTAGTTAATTAAAAATAATTTTTGAAAAAGAGGGAAGATATTTTCGAAAATTTAGAGAGAGAGAGTTAGTTAGGTAGTTTTGAAAAAGGTAGGAAACAAATTTGAAAATCAATTTTGAAAAACAAATTTGAAAATCAATTTTTGAAAAGATATGATTGAAATTAGTTTTGAAAAAGATTTGATTTTTAAAATCACAATTAATGACTTGATTCACAAGAAATCACAAGATATGATTCTAGAACTTAAAGTTTGAATCTTTCTTAACAAGTAAGTAACAAACTTGAAATTTTTTAATCAAAACATTAATTGATGATGTTATTTTCGAAAATATGATGTAAAATTAAGAAAAAGATTTTTGAAAAATATTTTTGAAATTTTCGAAAATAACTAAAAAAAATTGAAAAAAGATTTGATTTTTGAAAAAGATTTTGAAAAAGATAAGATTTTTTTGAATTGAAAATTTGATTTGACTCATAAAAACAACTAGATTTTAAAAATTTTTGAAAAAGTCAAATCTAATTTTCGAAATTTTAAGAGAGAAAAAGGGAAAGATATTTTTTTGATTTTTGAATTTTTATGATGAGAGAGAAAAACAAGAAAAATGATGCAATGCATGAAAGTTATGGATCAAAACAATGAATGCATGCAAGAATGCTATGAATGTCAAGATGAACACCAAGAACACTATGAAGATCATGATGAACATCAAGAACACATTTTTGAAAAATTTTTAATGCAAAGAAAACATGCAAGACACCAAACTTAGAATTCTTTAATGCTTAGACACTAAGAATTCAAGAATGCATATGAAAAACAAGAAAAGACATAAAACATGCAAATGCAAAGATCAAGCAAGAAGACTTACCAAGAACAACTTGAAGATCATGAAGAACACTATGAATGCATGAAAATTTTTTGAAAAATGCAAGATGAGTATGCAATTGACACCAAACTTATAACATGACTCAAGACTTAAACAAAAAACATGAAAAATATTTTTTTGAATTTTTTGATTTTCTAATTTTTTTGGATTTTTTTTTTGAAAATTATTTAGAGAAAGAAAAATAAGGATTCCAAAATTTTTAATATGAATTCCAGGAATCATCAATTCTTAGTCTAAAGCTCCAATCTGAGGGTTAGACATGGCTTAATAGCCAGTCAAGCTTTAGAAGATATTGCTACTTTCCATGTATAGAGCAACTAAGTGTGTGAGAATCTCTTGTGATGATAAGTTGAAACCCCAGTCCAAAAGATTAGACATGGCTTACAGCCAGCCAGGATTCAACAAATCATCATGAAATACTAGAATTCATTCTTAAAAATTCTGAAGAAAAATATATTTTTGAAAACATTTTTTATTTTTTATTTTTTTTTTTGATTTTCTTTTTTTTTTCGAAAACAGATGAAAAAAATTTTTGAAAGATTTTTGAAAAATTTTTGAAAATAAAATAAAAAGAAAATTACCTAATCTGAGCAACAAGATGAACCGTCAGTTGTCCAAACTTGAACAATCCCCGGCAACGGCGCCAAAAACTTAGTATGCGAAATTGTTACTCCGGTTGTGAATTATTGTTCGAAGTTGATTCCCTGGCGATGGCACCAAAAACGGATGCACAAAACCATGGTCTAAACATATCTTCACAACTTCGCATAACTAACCGGCAAGTGCACTGGGTCGTCCAAGTAATACCTTACATGAGTAAGGGTCGAATCCCACGGAGATTGTTGGTATGAAGCAAGCTATGGTCACCTTGTAAATCTCAATCAGGCGGATGTAAAATAGTTATGTAGTTTTTGAAATATAGTAATAAAAGAAGGATAGAAATACTTATGTAAATCATTGGTGAGAATTTCAGATAAGCGTATGGAGATGCATTCGTTCCTCTAAACCTCCGCTTTCCTGCTGTCTTCATCCAATCAGTCTTATTCCTTTCTATGGCTGGCTTTGTGTAAGGATGTCACCGGTGCCAATGGCTACTTTCAATCCTCTCGGGAAAATGGTCCAAATGCTCTGTCACAGCACGGCTAATCGTCTGGAGGCATCACCCTTGTCGTTGGTTGCATCCTATTCCTCTCTGTGAAAATGGTCCGATGCGCTGTCACTGCATGGCTAATCATCTTGGAGGTTCTCGATCATACTGGAATAGAATTTACTATCCTTTTGCGTCTGTCACTATGCCCAGCACTCGCGAGTTTGGAGTTCGTCACAGTCATTCAATCCCAGAGTCCTACTCGGAATACCACGAACAAGGTTTAGACTTTTCGGACTCTCATGAATGCCGCCATTAATCTAGCTTATACCACGAAGATTCTGATTAAGAGATCCAAGAGATAATCATTCAATCGAGGGTAGAACAGAAGTGGTTGTCAGGCACGCGTTCATGGGGAATGATGATGATTGTCACGTTCATCACATTCAGGTTGAAGTGCGAATGAATACCTTAGAAGCGAAATAAGATGAATTGAATAGAAAACAGTAGTACTTTGCATTAATCTTTGAGGAACAGCAGAGCTCCACACCTTAATCTATGGAGTGTAGAAACTCTACCGTTAAAAATACATAAGTAAAAGGTCTAGGCATGGCCGAGATGGCCAGCCCCAAAACGAGATCACAGGATCAAAATACAATCCAGGATGTCTAATACAATAGTAAAAGGTCCTATTTATAATAAACTAGCTACTAGGGTTTACAGAAGTAAGTAATTGATGCATAAATCCACTTCCGGGGCCCACTTGGTGTGTGCTTGAGCTGAGCTTGAAGTCTACACGTGGAGAGGTCATTCTTGGAGTTGAACGCCAGCTTTTGTGCCAGTTTGGGCGTTGAACTCCACTTTGCAACTTGTTTTTGGCGCTGGACGCCAGAATTGGGCAGAGAGCTGGCGTTGAACGCCAGTTTGCGTCGTCTAAACTTGGGCAAAGTATGGACTATTATATATTGCTGGAAAGCCCTAGATGTCTACTTTCCAACGCAATTGGAATTGCGTCATTTTGAGTTCTGTAGCCCCAGAAAATCCATTTTGAGTGCCGGGAGGTCAGAATCCAACAGCATCAGCAGTCCTTCTTCAACCTCTGAATCTGATTTTTGCTCAAGTCCCTCAATTTCAGCCAGAAAATACCTGAAATAAAAAAAAACACACAAACTCATAGTAAAGTCTATAAATTTTAATTTAACATAAAAACTAATGAAAACATCCCTAAAAGTAACCAGATTCTACTAAAAACATACTAAAAACAATGCCAAAAAGCGTATAAATTATCCGCTCATCAATGGCCAAGGAACGAACGGACCTCCCTCACAGAGGAAGGGTAAGGTAAACTCGAAATAACATTCACCTTTGCTGGGTCTACAGAAATTCCATTATTAGATACCACATGTCCTAGTACAATCCCTTGTTTTACCATAAAGTGACATTTTTCAAAATTTAATACAAGGTTTGTATGAACACATCTATCTAATACTCTAGATAATCCATCTAAGCAAAGGCTAAAAGAATCACCATAAATGCTAAAATTGTCCATAAAAACCTCCATACAGTCTTCAATAAGATCAGAGAAAAGACTCATCATGCACCTTTGGAAAGTAGCTGGTGCATTGTACAAGCCAAAGGGCATTCTCTTGTAAGCATAAGTCCCAAAAGGACATGTAAAAGTGGTCTTTTCCTGATCCTCAGGAGCTATATGAATATGGAAATAACCTGTGTAACCATCTAAAAAGCAATAATGTGATTTACCTGACAGGCGATCCAGCATTTGATCAATGAATGGAAGTGGGTAGTGATCCTTAAGGGTGGTTTGGTTGAGACACCTGTAATCAATGCAGACTCTCCAAGCGTTCTGAACTCTAGTTGCTATGAGCTCTCCATGCTCATTCTTCACTGTAGTGACTCCAGACTTCTTGGGCACCACTTGTACTGGGCTAACTGGTGCACGAAATTGTGATCATCAATGGCGCCATCAACATGGTACGCTCAATTGTAATCTCAACTTTTTATCACAACTTCGCACAACTAACCAGCAAGTGCACTGGGTCGTCCAAGTAATAAACCTTACGCGAGTAAGGGTCGATCCCACGGAGATTGTTGGTATGAAGCAAGCTATGGTCATCTTGTAAATCTCAGTCAGGCGGATATAGAATGGTTATGGAGTTTTCGAATATTAATAATAAAATAGGGATAGAAATACTTATGTAAATCCTTGGTGAGAATTTCAGATAAATGCATGGAGATGCTTTCGTCCCTCTAAACCTCTGCTTTCCTGCGGTCTTCATCCAATCAGTCTTACTCCTTTCTATGGCTGGCTTTATGTAAGGACATCACCGTTGTCAATGGCTACTTTTGATCCTCTCTGGAAAATGGTCCGATGCGCTGTCACTGCATGGCTAATCATTTGGAGGCGTCACCCTTGCCAATGGCTGCATCCTATCCTCTTGTGAAAATGGTCCAAATCCTTTGTCACAGCACGGCTAATCATCTGAGGTTCTCGATCATACTGGAATAGGATTCACCCTCCTTTTGCGTCTGTCACTACGCCCAGCACTCGCGAGTTTGAAGTCCGTCACAGTCATTCAATCCCAGAGTCCTACTCGGAATACCACAGACAAGGTTTAGACTTTCCGGACTCTCATGAATGCCGCCATCAATCTAGCTTATACCACGAAGATTCTGATTAGGATATCTAAGAGATACTCATTCAATCTAAGGTAGAACAGAAGTGGTTGTCAGGCACGCGTTCATAGGGAATGATGATGATTGTCACGTTCATCACAATCAGGTTGAAGTGCGAATGAATATCTTAGAAGCGGAATAAGTTGAATTGAATAGAAAAACAGTAGTACTTTGCATTAATCTTTGAGGAACAGCAGAGCTCCACACCTTAATCTATGGAGTGTAGAAACTCTACCGTTAAAAATACATAAGTGAAAGGTCCAGGCATGGCCGAATGGCCAGCCCCCATGATCTAAGAACTTGGCATCCAAAGATGATCAAAGATGTCTAATACAATAGTAAAAAGTCCTATTTATAATAAACTAGCTACTAGGTTTACAGAAGTAAGTAATTGATGCATAAATCCACTTTCGGGGCCCACTTGGTGTGTGCTTGGGCTGAGCTTGAATGTTACACGAGCAGAGGCTCTTTCTGGAGTTGAACGCCAGGTTGTAACGTATTTCTGGCGTTCAACTCTGGTTTGTGACTTGTTTCTGCCGTTTAACTCCAGACAGCAGCGTAGAACTGGCGTTCAATGCCCTTTTACATCGTCTAAACTCGTTCAAAGTATAGACTATTATACAATTCTGAAAAGCCCTGGATGTCTTCTTTCCAACACAATTGGAAGCGCACCATTTTGAGTTCTGTAGCTCCAGAAAATCCACTTTGAGTCCAGGGAGGTCAGAATCCAACAGCATCAGCAGTCCTTCTTCAACCTCTGAATCTGATTTTTGCTCAAGTCCCTCAATTTCAGCCAGAAAATACCTGAAATCACAGAAAAACACACAAACTCATAGTAAAGTCCAGAAATATAAATTTAACATAAAAACTAATAAAAACATCCCTAAAAGTAACTAGATTCTACTAAAAACATACTAAAAACAATGCCAAAAAGCGTACAAATTATCCGCTCATCACAACAGCAAACTTAAATTGTTGCTTGTCCCCAAGCAACTAAAAATCAAATAGGATAAAAAAAGAGAATATACTATAAATTCCAAAGTATCAATGAAACATAGCACCAATCAGATGAGCGGGACTTGTAGCTTTTTGCCTCTTGAATAGTTTTGGCATCTCACTTTATCCATTGAAGTTCAGAATGATTGGCTTCTATAGGAACTCAGAGTTCAGATAGTGTTATTGACTCTCCTAGTTCAGTATGATGATTCTTGAACACAACTATTTTATGAGTCTTGGTCGTGGCCCTAAGCACTTTGTTTTCCAGTATTACCACCGGATACATAAATGCCACAGACACATAACTGGGTGAACCTTTTTAGATTGTGACTCAGCATTGCTAGAGTCCCCAATTAGAGGTGTCCAGGGTTCTTAAGCACACTCTTCTTTTGCTTTGGACCTTGACTTTAACCGCTCAGTCTCAAGTTTTCACTTGACACCTTCACGCCACAAGCACATGGTTAGGGACAGCTTGGTTTTGCCGCTTAGGCCAGGATTTTATTCCTTTAGGCCCTCCTATCCACTGATGCTCAAAGCCTTGGAATCCTTTTTATTTACCCTTGCCTTTTGGTTTTAAGGGTTTTTGGCTTTTTCTGCTTGCTTTTTCTTTTTCTTTCTAATTTTTTTTTTTGCTTTTTTTTTTTGCAAGCTTTGTTCTTTGCTGCTTTTTCTTGCTTCAAGAATCATTTTTATGATTTTTCAGATTATCAAATAACATGTCCCCTTGTCATCATTCTTTCAAGAGCCAACATATTTAACATTCTTAAACAACAACTTCAAAAGACATATGCGCTGTTCAAGCATTCATTCAGAAAACAAGAAGCATTGTCACCACATCAATATAATTAAACTAAGTTCAAGGATAAATTCGAAACTCATGTACTTCTTGTTCTTTTGAATTAAAATAGTTTTAATTTAAGAGAGGTGATGGATTCATATTCACTACTTTAAGGCATAGTTACTAAATACAAATGATCATGTAATAAGACACAAACTTAGATAAGCACTTATCATAGAAAACGAAAAATAGAGAATATAAGAACAAGGAATGAGTCCACCTTAGTGATGGTGGCGTTTCCTTCTTGAGGAACCAATGATGTCCTTGAGCTCTTCTATGTCTCTTCCTTGTCTTTGTTGCTCCTCCCTCATTGCTTTTTGATCTTCTCTAATTTCATGAAGGATGATGGAGTGCTCTTGATGTTCCACCCTTAGTTGTCCCATGTTGGAACTTAATTCTCCTAGGGAGGTGTTGATTTGCTCCCAATAGTTTTGTGGAGGAAAATGCATTTGAGGCATCTCCGGGATCTCATGGTGATGAGCTTCCTGCGCCTCTTGAGCTCCATGAATGGGCTCTCTTGCTTGCTCCATCCTTTTCTTAGTGATGGGCTTCTCTTCCTCAATGGGAATGTCTCCTTCTATGAAAGCTCCAGCTGAGTAACATAGATGGCAAATAAGATGAGGAAAAGCTAGCCTTGCCATGGGGGAGGACTTTTCGGCCATTTTGTAGAGTTCAAGGGAGATGACTTCATGAACTTCTACTTCCTCTCCAATCATGATGCTATGAATCATGATGGCCCGATCCATAGTAACTTCGGATCGGTTGCTAGTGGGGATGATGGAGCATTGTATGAACTCTAACCATCCTCTAGCTGCAGGCTTGAGGTCCAGTCTTCTTAGTTGAACCGGCTTGCCTTTGAAGTCAATCTTCCATTGAGCTCCTTCCACACATATGTCCATGAGGACTTGGTCCAACCTTTGATTAAAGTTGACCCTTCTAGTGTAGGGGCGTGCATCTCCTTACATTATAGGCAAGTTAAACGCCAACCTTACATTTTTCGGACTAAAATCTAAGTATTTCCCCCGAACCATGGTGAGATAATTCTTTGGGTCCGGGTTCTTACTTTGATCATGGTTCCTAGTGATCCATGTATTGGCATAGAACTCTTGAACCATTAGGATGCTGACTTGTTGGATGGGTTTTGTTAGAACTTCCCAACCTCTTCTTTGGATTTCATGTCGGATCTCCGGATACTCATTCTTCTTGAGCTTGAAAGGAACCTCAGGAATCACCTTCTTCTTGGCCACAACATCATAGAAGTGGTCTTGATGAGCTTTGGAGATGAATCTTTCCATCTCCCATGACTCGGAGGTGGAAGCTTTTGTCTTCCCTTTCCCTTTTCTAGAGGTTTCTCCGGTCTTAGGTGCCATCAATGGTAATGGAAAAACAAAAAGCTTATGCTTTTACCACACCAAACTTAGAATTTTTCTTGCCCTCGAGCAAGAAAAGAAAGAAGAGATGAAGAAGAAGAAGAAATGGAGGAGAGGGAGAGGGAGATGTGTTTCGGTCAAGAAGGGGAAGAGAGGGTTTTGTTGTGTGAATTTGAAGAAGAATGGAGGGCTATATATAGGGAAAGGAGATTGAGGTGATTGGTGAAGAGTTTTGGGGAAGAGTGTTTATGAGATTGTGTGAAAGAGGGGTGAGAAGAAGTGAGTGGAGGTAGGTGGGGATCCTGTGGGGTCCACAGATCCTGAGGTGATCCTGTGGGGTCCACAGATCTTAAGGTGTTCAAGAATTTACAACCTTGCACCCAATTAGGCATGCAAAATGCCCTTGCACACAACTCTGGGCGTTCAGCGCCAGATTGGTGCTTGTTCTGGGCGTTGAACGCCCATTTGTTGCCCATTTCTGGCGTTGAACGCCAGAACCATGCTTGTTCTGGGCGTTCAGCGCCAGCTCTTCTCCAGGGTGCAGTTCTGGCATTCAAACACCCAGATGCTGCCCATTTTGGGCGTTCAGCGCCAGAACCATGCTCTGTTCTGGCGTTGAACGCCAGCCAGATTCTTCTTACTGGCGTCTAAACGCCAGTAAGGTCTTCCTCCAGGGTGTGATTTTTCTTCTGCTATTTTTGATTCCGTTTTCAATTTTTATATTTATTTTGTGACTCCACATGACCATGAACCTATAAAGACATATAACTAAGAAAAATATAGTTAGATAAATAAAAATTGGGTTGCCTCCCAACAAGCGCTTCTTTAATGTCAATAGCTTAACAGTGGGCTCTCATGGAGCCTCACAGATGTTTAGAGCATTGTTGAGACTCTCCAACACCAAACTTAGAGTTTGGATATGGGAGTTCAACACCAAACTTAGAGTTTGGTTGTGGCCTCCCAACACCAAATTTAGAGTTTGACTGTGGGGGCTCCGGTTGACTCTGCAATGAGAGAAGCTTACTGTGCTTCCTCTCCATGTGTACAGAGAGAGATCCTTGAGTTTTAAACACAAGGTTGTCCTCATTTAATTGAAGGATCAATTCTCCTCTGTCCACATCAATCACAGCTCTTGCTATGGCTAGGAAGGGTCTTCCAAGGATGATGAATTCATCCTCATCCTTCCCAGTATCTAGGACTATGAAATCAGCAGGGATGTAAAGGCCTTCAACCTTTACTAACACGTCCTCTACTTGTCCATAAGCCTGTTTTCTTGAATTGTCTGCCATCTCTAATGAGATTTTAGTGGCTTGCACCCCATAGATTCCCAGTTTTTCTATTACAGAGAGGGGCATGAGGTTTATCCCTGAACCAAGGTCACACAGAGCCTTTTCAAAGGTCATGATGCCTATGGTACAAGGTATTAAGAACTTTCCAGGATCCTGTTTCTTCTGAGGCAATCTCAGTTGATCCAGATCACTTAGTTCATTGGTGAACAAGAGAGGTTCATCTTTCCAAGTCTCAATACCAAATATTTTGGCATTCAGCTTCATGATTGCACCAAGGTACTTGGTAACTTGCTCTTCAGTAACATCCTCATTCTCTTCAGAAGAAGAATACTCATCAGAGCTCATGAATGGCATAAGGAGGTTCAATGGAATCTCTATGGTCTCAAGATGAGTCTCAGATTCCTTTGGTTCCTCAGAGGGAAGCTCCTTATTGATCACTGGACGTCCCAAGAGGTCTTCCTCCTTGGGATTCACGTCCTCAACCTTCCTCCCAGGTTCGGCCATGGTAATCAATTCAATGGCCTTGCACTCTCCTTTTGGATTTTCTTCTGTATTGCTTGGGAGAGTACTAGGAGGGATTTCAGTGATCCTTTTACTCAGCTGGCCCACTTGTGCCTCCAAATTTCTAATGGATGACCTTGTTTCATTCATGAAACTCACAGTGGCCTTAGATAGATCAGAGACTAAGTTTGCTAAATTAGAGGTATTTTGTTCAGAGTTCTCTGTCTGTTGCTGAGTGGATGATGGAAAAGGTTTACTATTGTTAAACCTATTTCTTCCACCATTATTAAAGCCTTGTTGAGGCTTTTGATCCTTCCATGAGAAATTTGGATGATTTCTCCATGATGGGTTATAGGTATTTCTATAAGGTTCACCCATATAATTTACCTCTGCTATTGCAGGGTTTTCAGGATCATAAGCTTCTTCTTCAGAAGATGCCTCTTGAGTACTGTTGGATGCAGCTTGCATTCCATTCAGACTCTGAGAAATCATATTGACTTGCTGAGTCAATATTTTGTTCTGAGCCAATATGGCATTCAGAGTATTAATTTCAAGAACTCTTTTCTTCATAGGCGTCCCATTACTCACAGGATTCCTCTCAGAAGTGTACATGAACTGGTTATTAGCAACCATGTCAATGAGTTCTTGAGCTTCTGCAGGCATTTTCTTTAGGTGAATGGATCCACCTGCAGAAGTATCCAATGACATCTTAGCCAATTCAGATAGACCATCATAGAATATATCCAGGATGGTCCATTCTGAAAGCATGTCAGAAGGACACTTTTTGGTCAGTTGCTTGTATCTTTCCCAAGCTTCATAGAGGGATTCACCTTCTTTCTGTCTGAAGGTTTGAACATCCACTCTAAGCTTGCTCAGCTTTTGAGGAGGAAAGAACTTGGCCAAGAAAGCCATGACCAGCTTGTCCCAAGAGTTCAGGCTATCTCTGGGTTGAGAGTCCAACCATACTCTACCTCTGTCTCTTACAGCAAAAGGGAAAAGCATGAGCCTGTAGACTTCAGGATCTACTCCTTTAGTCTTAACAGTATCACATATCTGCAAGAATTCAGTTAAGAACTGAAAAGGATCTTCAGATGGAAGTACATGAAACTTGCAGTTCTGCTGCATCAGAGAAACTAGCTGAGGTTTCAGGTCAAAGTTGTTTGCTCCAATGGCAGGAATGGAGATGCTTCTTCCATGTAAATTGGAATTAGGTGCAGTAAAGTCACCAAGCATTCTCCTTACATTATTGTTGTTGGGTTCGGCTGCCATCTCCTTTACTTGTTCGAAATTTTCAATAAGGTTGTCTCTGGATTGTTGTAATTTAGCTTCTCTTAATTTCCTCTTTAGAGTCCTTTCAGGTTCTGGATCAGCTTCAACAAGAATGCCTTTTTCCTTGTTCCTGCTCATAAGAAAGAGAAGAGAACAAGAAAAGAAGAGGAATCCTCTATGTCACAGTAAAGAGGTTCCTTATTGTTAGTAGAAGAAGAATGAAGAATCCAAATACAAGGGTAAGGATAGGAGCAGTGATGTGAGATGAAGAGAAGTGTTAGTAGATGAATAAATAATTAGAAGGAGATGAGGGAGAAGGATTTTCGAAAACTATTTTTGAAAAAGGGTTAGTGATTTTCGAAAATAGTTTTTGAAAAAAGGTTAGTTTTCGAAAATTAAAATCAAAAATTAAAATAATTAGTTAATTAAAAAGAAATTTTTGAAATAGAGGGAAGATATTTTCGAAAATTAGAGAGAGAGAGAGTTAGTTAGGTAGTTTTGAAAAAGATAAGAAACAAACAAAAAGTTAGTTAGTTAGTTGAAACGAATTTGAAACCAATTTTTGAAAAGATAAGAAGATATTTTTGAAAAGATATGATTGAAATTAGTTTTGAAAAAGATTTGATTTTTAAAATCACAATTAATGACTTGATTCACAAGAAATCATAAGATATGATTCTGGAACTCAAAGTTTGAATCTTTCTTAACAAGCAAGTAACAAACTTGAAATTTTTGAATCAAAACATTAATTGATGATGTTATTTTCGAAAATTAGGAGACAAAGATAAGAAAAAGATTTTTGAAAAATATTTTTAAAATTTTCGAAAAAAAATAAGAAAAATAAAGAAGATTTGATTTTTGAAAAAGATTTTGAAAAAGATAAGATTTTTAAATTGAAAATTTGATTTGACTCATAAAAACAATTAGATTTTAAAAATTTTTGAAAAAGTCAACTCAAATTTTCGAATTTGATGAGAGAAAAAGGGAAAGATATTTTTTTGATTTTTGAATTTTTAATGATGAGAGGGAAAAATATGAAAAAGATTCAATGCATGAAAATTTTGGATCAAAATAATGAATGCATGCAAGAATGCTATGAATGTCAAGATGAACACCAAGAACACTTTGAAGATCAAGAACTTATTTTTGAAAAATTTTTAAAGCAAATAAAACATGCAAGACACCAAACTTAGAAATCTTTCATGTTTAGACTCTATGGATGCAAGAATGCATATGAAAAACAAGAAAAGACACAAAACAAGAAAACATCAAGATCAAATAAGAAGACTTACCAAGAACGACTTGAAGATCATGAAGAACACCATGAATGCATGATTTTTTTCGAAAAATGCAAGATGAACATGCAATTGACACCAAACTTATAACATGACACATGACTCAAACAAGAAACATGAAATATTTTTTATTTTTATAATTTTATGATTTTTTTGTATTTTTATTTTATATTTTTCGAAAATCATTTGAAAAAGAAAAATAAGGATTCCAAAATTTTTAATATGAATTACAGGAATCTTACAATCTTAATCTAAAGCTCCAATCTGAGGGTTAGACATGGCTTAATAGCCAGTCAAGCTTTAGCATGAATATGAGAGTAATTCATTCAATTTTAATCCAAAACCTCTGTCCAAAAGAATTTAGACATAGTTTTATAGCCAGCCATGCTTCAACATGCTTCATGAAACTTTAGAATTCATTCTTAAAAATTCTGAAGAAAAATATATTTTTGAAAACATTTTTATTTTAGAATTTTTTCGAAAACAAAGGAGAAATTTTTGAAAGATTTTTAAAAAATTTTTGAAAATAAAACAAAAAGAAAATTATCTAATCTGAGCAACAAGATGAACCGTCAGTTGTCCAAACTCGAACAATCCCCGGCAACGGCGCCAAAAACTTGGTGCACGAAATTGTGATCATCAATGGCGCCATCAACATGGTACGCTCAATTGTAATCTCAACTTTTTATCACAACTTCGCACAACTAACCAGCAAGTGCACTGGGTCGTCCAAGTAATAAAACTTACGCGAATAAGGGTCGATCCCACGGAGATTGTTGGTATGAAGCAAGCTATGGTCATTGGTATGCGAAATTGTTACTCAGGTTGTGAATTATTATTTGAAATTGATTCCCTGGCGATGGCACCAAAAACAGATGCATAGAACCATGGTCTAAACATATCTTCACAACTTCGCATAACTAACCAGCAAGTGCACTGGGTCGTCCAAGTAATCAACCTTACGTGAGTAAGGGTCGATCCCACGGAGATTGTTGGTATGAAGCAAGCTATGGTCACCTTGTAAATCTCAGTCAGGCGGATATAAAATAGTTATGGAGTTTTTGAAATTAATACTAAAATAAGGATAGAAATACTTATGTAAATCATTGGTGAGAATTTCAGATAAGCGTATGGAGATGCATTCATTCCTCTGAACCTCTGCTTTCCTGCTGTCTTCATCCAATCAGTCTTACTCCTTTCTATGGCTGGCTTTGTGTAAGGATGTCACCGGTGCCAATGGCTACTTTCAATCCTCTCGGAAAAATGGTCCAAATGCTCTGTCACAGCACGGCTAATCGTCTGGAGGCATCACCCTTGTCGTTGGTTGCATCCTATTCCTCTCTGTGAAAATGGTCCGATGCGCTGTCACTGCATGGCTAATCATCTTGGAGGTTCTCGATCATACTGGAATAGAATTTACTATCCTTTTGCGTCTGTCACTACGCCCAGCACTCGCGAGTTTGGAGTTCGTCACAGTCATTCAATCCCAGAGTCCTACTCGGAATACCACGGACAAGTTTTAGACTTTCCGGACTCTCATAAATGCCGCCATCAATCTAGCTTATACCACGAAGATTCTGATTAAGAGATCTAAGAGATACTCATTCAATCTAATGTAGAACGGAAGTGGTTGTCAGGCACGCGTTCCTAGGGAATGATGATGATTGTCACGTTCATCACATTCAGGTTGAAGTGCGAATGAATATTTTAGAAGTGAAATAAGATGAATTGAATAGAAAACAGTAGTACTTTGCATTAATCTTTGAGGAACAGCAGAGCTCCACACCTTAATCTATGGAGTGCAGAAACTCTACCATTGAAAATACATAAGTAATGAAGGTCCAGGCATGGACGAATGGCCAGCCCCCAAACGTGATCAATCGATCAAAATATAATCCAAAGATGTCTAATAAAATAGTAAAAGGTCCTATTTATAATAAACTAGCTACTAGGGTTTACAGAAGTAAGTAATTGATGCATAAATCCACTTCCGGGGCCCACTTGGTGTGTGCTTGGGCTGAGCTTGAAGTCTACACGTGGAGAGGTCATTCTTGGAGTTGAATGCCAGCTTTTGTGCCAGTTTGGGCGTTGAACTCCACTTTGCAACTTGTTTCTGGCGCTGGACGCCAGAATTGGGCAGAGAGCTGGCGTTGAATGCCAGTTTGCGTCGTCTAAACTTGGGCAAAGTATGGACTATTATATATTGCTGGAAAGGCCTGGATGTCTACTTTCCAACGCAATTGGAAGCGCGCCATTTTGGCCAGTTTCACTGACCTTTTCTTTACTATTTTTAAGGTAGTTTCATGCATTTTCTTAGGAAATAAGCTAGTTTTGGGTAGATATTCACTTACATCTTGATTCAAGCAAACATTGTGCACTTTACATGATTTCATGAGAATTTTGCATGAATTATATAATAAATTGGATGATGCATGATCCCATGATTAAGAGCAACACTTTGATGTACTTTGTTTGATTGATTTCAGGCCAAAAGAAGAAGAAAAGAAGCCACGTTAGTGGCTACGTTAGTTACACTAATGTGGGCACTAACGTGGAAGGAAGGAAAGCCCCAACGTTAGTGAGAAAAGTTAGTGGCATTAACTTTGAAGAAAGGAAATTTGAGCCAACGTTAGTGACACTTAACATTATCACTAACGTTGGCCAATGCTCACAAGTGGCCACGTTAGAGTCCACGTTAACTTAGTTAACGTGGCCTCTAACGTTAAAAGGGGAAAAGGAAGCAAACGTTAGTGACATTCAACATTGTCACTAACGTTGGCCTAAGTGCACAATGCCACGTTAACTCCCACGTTAACTTGGTTAACGTGGAAGCTAACGTGAAGAGGCAAGAGTGGTCGACAACGTTAGTGACACCCAACATTATCACTAACGTTGGAAGCAACCACATATCCCCAAGAAGCCACGTTAACTCCCACGTTAACCTAGTTAACGTTGAAGTTAACGTGAAGAAGAAGAAGTTGTCGACAACGTTAGTGACACCAAACATTGTCACTAACGTTGCCAACACAAGCCACAAAGAGCCACGTTAACTCCCACGTTAACTTAGTTAACGTGGTAGTTAACGTGGGCAAAAGTTCCACCTGGCAGCTTGACCATGCCTTCTTCAAACAAGAATAACTTGAGCCACAAAACTCCAAATGAGGTGATTCTAGTGGAATTGGAAAGTATAATTCCAGAGCTTTCCAAGCATATATGACACTACATGGTTGACACTAAATTTGAGGGAGAAAACCTGCCCCGAAAGTGCAATGATGAACATGGTATCAGCCTGTATTTTGGCCAACTGACCTCTTCACCTTCCAAGAAGTATAACTCGAGTTGTAGAGCTCCAAATGATGCGCTTTCAAAGGCATTGGAAGGTAGACATCCAGGGCTTTCCCAAAATATATAATAGTATGGGGTGGATGATGCGCATAAACGTGTTATGCTACGATTTAGGAAATTGCACGATCGGCAAAATTCCTTCCGGCAAGTGCACCGGTTATCGTCAAGTAAAAACTCACAATAGAGTGAGGTCGAATCCCACAAGGATTGGTTGAGTGAGCAATTCGGATTAGAAGTGTGTTCTAGTTGAGCGGAATCAAGATTGAGATGAGTATTGTGGAATGTAAAAGTGGCGGGAAAAGTAAATGACAAGAAATTGAAATGGCGGAATCTTAAATTGCATGAATTAAAGAGCAGAAACTAAATTGCTGAAATTAAAAGGGAATGGGGGTGATTGCATGAATTGAGTAGCAGAATGTAAAGAGAAAGTGGAAATCAGAATTGGGGACTTCATTGGGTTATAGGAGATATTGAGATCTCCGAATCAAAACATGTTTATCTCTTCCTCAACCAATGCGTTCATTAAATTTTGCTTGGCAATCTTATATGATTGGATCCCAATTCCTTGGCTCACCAATGCTCTCTAAAAACAAACAAATTCCCAATCCCTTGGTTTAAATGTTCATAAGAAGAGATGATGCTTGATCACTGATTATACCACACAATTTCATGAACCACAATTTGGTAGGATTACATGTCACAATATCCATCCAAACCCCAATCCAATCCACTGTGAGAAAGCTTCTCTAGCATGAATCCTCCATTCCTTTCCCAAGGCTCCGAAGGATTCCAAGTATGAGTAGTTTCTTTCCCAAGACAACTACTCAATGGAATTAGATCGAGAAGCTTTCTAACAAAATTCAAGAGAAAAGATTGAAGAAGAAGATAAACTATTATTGATTCATTGAATTACAATAGAGCTCCCTAACCCAATGAAAGGGGGTTTAGTGAATCATAGCTCTGAATTCAATTACAAAGAAAAGGAAAACTAGCTAAAAGTGAAAGTAAAAGTCGTCCCCCTCAGGGGCTGGATTCCCTTTCAATCCCCCCCCTCTAAATGCAGAAACTAAGGCCTTTAAATAGGCTCCCTAAATTACAAAATGAAAATGAAATTCAAAGCAAATTACAATCAAATGAAAATAAACTATTCTAGATGATTCTTGTGGCCTTGATTTGGTGTTGTTGATGGGCCTTGCTTGCTTGAAGGGCTGAGTGACATAATTGATCCAAAAAGGATAATGATCCATTAAACTACACTCAAATGTTGCACCCCCTTTCTTGAGTCGTCACTTTGTTCTCTTGTCAACCTTGCCAATTTGATGCCAAATATAGACTATTATACCTCGTTGGAAAGCTATGGATGTCAGCTTTCTAACGCAACTGGAAGCACCTCAATTGGATCTCTACAACTCGAGTTATACTCCATGGAAGGTGAAGAGGTCAGCTGGCCTGATTGCATGTTGGTACTATGCTCTTCTATGCACATTACGGGGCTGTTTTCTCCCTCAATTTTTAGTATCCACCATGCATGCCATATATGCTTGGAAAGCTCTAGATGTATTCTTTCCAATGCATTTTGAATCACCTCATTTGGAGTTTTGTAGCTCAAGTTATTTATGTTTGAAGAAGGCATGGTCAAGCTGTTCCATATAACACGTTTAAGCTTCAGTTTAAGGTTAAACTGAAGCTTAAACGTGGATAAAGGAAGGGCAGCCCTGGAGGTCGAACACGTTTAACCTCCAGTTTGAGGTCAAACTGGAGGTTAAACGTGGAAGCTTAGAATGGTAGCCCTGGAGGTGTCGAACACGTTTAACCTCCAGTTTGAGGTCAAACTGGAGGTTAAACGTGGAACTCCTTCCTGAGTGGCATTATTATTCTGGCGTTTAACCTCCAGTTTGAGGTCAAACTGGAGGTTAAACGTGGAATGCTTCTTTGGTGAGGCTTTTCATTCTGGCGTTTAACCTCCAGTTTGAGGTCAAACTGGAGGTTAAACTTCATTTCCAGCATTTCTTATCCTTCATGATTTTTGGCGTTTAAGCTCCAGTTTAGGCTTAAACTGGAACTTAAACTCCACATGTGATATTCAAGCTTCCTTTATTGATTTTGTTGCTTCCTTGCCTAGCCTCTTCTTCCCTGAAATCATCCAAACAGTTGCATCAAAGTCTTGCTAAAATTCATGAGAATTCTTCCATTCATAGCATTCAAGGAATATAACTAAAAACTCATGGAATTTGCATAAAAATCTTCATGTTTGAATGATTTAAGACAAGCATGACTATTTGGCCCAAATGATTACTTAAGGCTCAAGAAAATGCATAAAACAACTAAAAATAACATAAAAAATGCTAGTGAAACTAGCCTAAGATGCCTTGGCATCACAACACCAAACTTAATCCTTGCTTGTCCCCAAGCAAGTTCTGAATTATTGAGAAGAAAGAATGAAACAGAAAGTAAATTCATTAGCCATATCAGTAAGTAATTGACATTGATTAATGGGGTGTTCATGCAGAAAGTTGTTGCAGCATCACTTTATTGTTTCTTAGGTAAGAATGTCACTTTTTATGTTTCCACTAAAACACTGCTTATGGCCTCTTGTTATTCACATATCCTTGGCAGTTTCTTTTCTTTGTTTTTCTTTTTCTTTGAGCTTATTTGCTCCTTGTTGCTCAGTGTCATGTGTTGCTCAAGCCTTTGGCATTTTCTTTTTCTTATTAGTGCACCCCACATATCCACTACAGGCATTTTAGTTCACATTTCTTCTGGAGACATTGGTGCCCAGCACCTCTTTGTGTGACTAAATGTTTTGTATTTAGGTTGCTCTTGATAATGGACTTTTGGTTGATAATCCCGGGTTAGTTAACCCAAGTTACCAAGTGTTGAAACACTCCTCAGAACCTATTCATCCAAGCATATCCTTAATACATAAACACCACAGGCATTTGTCTCAGAAGTTCAAACCATTGGTGCCTAGCTTATTTTCTCAATTTTTTTGCTTTTTGGTTGCCCTTTTTCAGTGGCTTTTTCTTCTTCTTTTTCTTTCTTTTTCATGGCCAAAGACATTTATTCATCAAGATCCATAGACAGCATCCTAATTTCCACTAAAAGTGACAATTCTAACTTTATTTCTTAGTGAGCTGACTATTCAATCAAACATGCATACCACCACTTAATCTTATTTGATTTCTTACCAAATGGAATTGAGTTACTTTTGTTCAAACTTTTCTTTTATTTTTGGAAACAGAACAAGCATGGCAAGCATACATTTAAGCAAGTGAAGTTTATCCAGACACTTAGACTATCACTTATTTGGAAATTAAACAAACAGACAAACAAAAACTTCAATGACTCAAACTTAAAGCAGGGGTGCATGCAAACTTCCAATATCAGCAATTCAAAGTACAAGCAATTAAGTGACAATACAACCTTTTAGCATCTTCTTTGTTGTTCATCATCCTTCCTAGCCTTGGTGTTCTCTTTGATGATGATGTATATTCCTTCCATGAGATTGATTGTCTTCCTGCAAAGCTATTAGAAGTTGCTTGTTCCCCAAGCACTTTGAGAATTGGTTAGCATGCATGTATGTTTGTAGGCCTCTGAACTTAGATTGGTGTGTGAACACCAAACTTAGTTCCTTGCCATATGCAGCAATTTGGATCATATGCAGAAAACCTCATGTGCTTTTATTAAGAAAATAACTATGAACTAGAAAAAGAAACTATGAACTAGAAATTAAACTATTGGTTAAGTAGTTTCCCTGATTGGTTGGAGCTAGTGACTAGTCATGCTGAGGTAGAAATGTGCTTTTAATGAAGTTTTTGGTGGAACACCAAACTTAGAATCTCACATTCACCCTTGAATTGTTTTGGTGTGCAACACCAAACTTAGCTCCTTGCAATACAGATAAATCTACTTAACTCTTTTATTGAAATAACTAGAAAAGAAAAACTACCTTTGGTTGGGTTGCCTCCCAACAAGCGCTTCTTTAACGTCATTAGCTTGACATGCTGTTCCTGACTTTCTTCCTCTTCCTCCAGTTTGTTAAGAGGAATGACTTCAAGTGGATAAAGGAGCTAGTTAGTGCCCCTTGTTGTGAATGCTTCTTTCCAGCAAGCTTTCCCTTGTGATTGGCTTGAGTGAACTTGCTTGTTGGCTCAGGAGTTGGATTGTTCTTCGACCTTCTCTTCTTCATGGATATGGTCCTTTGTTTCTCGGTCACAATCCTCATTTTGGTGCTTGTTTCTACTGCCTTCACATCCTTGATCTCAGAACTTGGTTGTTGTTGGACAGTTGGAGTATCCTGTTCATCAAAATCTTCCTGAATTTGTGGTTCAATGAACCCTTCCTCTTTGCAACTCTCTGTTTCATTGGAGTGTGATCTCCCTTGATTAACCTTCTCCATTTCTTGTTCTTCTGATTCCTCCCTTGGGTTTGCCATGGTCTCACTAGAAGAATTGTGGGTAGGGATTTGCTTTGATAGATATCCAATTTGTGCTTCTAGCTTTTGAATGGCAGCACCTTGATTTTGTAAGTTGGATATCAATTCTTCCTTAAAGCCTTTCAAATCAGTTATGTCTTGACTCATGGTTGCAAGCATTCCTTCTATCCTGTTTAATTGATCTTGAAATTGTTGGTTCGGATTAGGTTGATGAGGTTGATTATCTTGGCTGTGATATGGTGGCTGGGAGTATGTGTTTTGTGTGGGTTGATAGAGTCTTTGGTTGGCGTGTTGGTAGTGGTATGACTCTTGTGTGTAGTGGAATGAGTCTTGTGGATAGTGAAATGAATTGTATGAATTTGAGAAGGAATTTTGTGCTGAGAAATGCTCAAGTGATGAAGAATTTGGATATGTAAAACTAGGAGGTGAGGTTGGATAATTCAGAGGTGATGGCTCTTGATGAATGGGGTGTGAATAAGTGAAATCTCTTTGGTTTTGATCTTCCCAGCCACAACTTGAGTAGTGTTCAAATTCACCAAAACATGGACCATTTTGTGGCTCTGGGAAGTACCCCGTTTCCTGTTCCTGATACTCCCACCCACCATGAGCATAATAACATGAATCATTCTGTGGTGGTGGAGAGTTTCTCATGGATTTTGATTGACCAAAAGATGATGGATACTCCTTTCTTTTTTGCAATGTGCTTAGTCTCAAACAATACTCATCCAAAGATAGTGGAAATCCCATAGTGAGGCAATATCACAAACAGCTAGTGGTTAGTATGCTAACAAGTGAATAAGCAAAGAAAACAAATTAAAATCTGCAGAAATTAGCAGTAATAAACTGAAACAAAAACTATTAACAAAAGAAAAGAAAAATTGCTCAATCTAGTTAACTTCCAATTTGAGAATTGTCAATCGAAAACCAATCCCCGGCAACGGCGCCATAAACTTGATGCGCATAAACGTGTTATGCTACGATTTAGGAAATTGCACGATCGGCAAAATTCCTTCCGGCAAGTGCACCGGTTATCGTCAAGTAAAAACTCACAATAGAGTGAGGTCGAATCCCACAAGGATTGGTTGAGTGAGCAATTCGGATTAGAAGTGTGTTCTAGTTGAGCGGAATCAAGATTGAGATGAGTATTGCGGAATGTAAAAGTGGCGGGAAAAGTAAATGACAAGAAATTGAAATGGCGGAATCTTAAATTGCATGAATTAAAGAGCAGAAACTAAATTGCTGAAATTAAAAGGGAATGGGGGTGATTGCATGAATTGAGTAGCAGAATGTAAAGAGAAAGTGGAAATCAGAATTGGGGACTTCATTGGGTTATAGGAGATATTGAGATCTCCGAATCAAAACATGTTTATCTCTTCCTCAACCAATGCGTTCATTAAATTTTGCTTGGCAATCTTATATGATTGGATCCCAATTCCTTGGCTCACCAATGCTCTCTAAAAACAAACAAATTCCCAATCCCTTGGTTTAAATGTTCATAAGAAGAGATGATGCTTGATCACTGATTATACCACACAATTTCATGAACCACAATTTGGTAGGATTACATGTCACAATATCCATCCAAACCCCAATCCAATCCACTGTGAGAAAGCTTCTCTAGCATGAATCCTCCATTCCTTTCCCAAGGCTCCGAAGGATTCCAAGTATGAGTAGTTTCTTTCCCAAGACAACTACTCAATGGAATTAGATCGAGAAGCTTTCTAACAAAATTCAAGAGAAAAGATTGAAGAAGAAGATAAACTATTATTGATTCATTGAATTACAATAGAGCTCCCTAACCCAATGAAAGGGGGTTTAGTGAATCATAGCTCTGAATTCAATTACAAAGAAAAGGAAAACTAGCTAAAAGTGAAAGTAAAAGTCGTCCCCCTCAGGGGCTGGATTCCCTTTCAATCCCCCCCCCTCTAAATGCAGAAACTAAGGCCTTTAAATAGGCTCCCTAAATTACAAAATGAAAATGAAATTCAAAGCAAATTACAATCAAATGAAAATAAACTATTCTAGATGATTCTTGTGGCCTTGATTTGGTGTTGTTGATGGGCCTTGCTTGCTTGAAGGGCTGAGTGACATAATTGATCCAAAAAGGATAATGATCCATTAAACTACACTCAAATGTTGCACCCCCTTTCTTGAGTCGTCACTTTGTTCTCTTGTCAACCTTGCCAATTTGATGCCAAATATAGACTATTATACCTCGTTGGAAAGCTATGGATGTCAGCTTTCTAACGCAACTGGAAGCACCTCAATTGGATCTCTACAACTCGAGTTATACTCCATGGAAGGTGAAGAGGTCAGCTGGCCTGATTGCATGTTGGTACTATGCTCTTCTATGCACATTACGGGGCTGTTTTCTCCCTCAATTTTTAGTATCCACCATGCATGCCATATATGCTTGGAAAGCTCTAGATGTCTTCTTTCCAATGCATTTTGAATCACCTCATTTGGAGTTTTGTAGCTCAAGTTATTTATGTTTGAAGAAGGCATGGTCAAGCTGTTCCATATAACACGTTTAAGCTTCAGTTTAAGGTTAAACTGAAGCTTAAACGTGGATAAAGGAAGGGCAGCCCTGGAGGTCGAACACGTTTAACCTCCAGTTTGAGGTCAAACTGGAGGTTAAACGTGGAAGCTTAGAATGGTAGCCCTGGAGGTGTCGAACACGTTTAACCTCCAGTTTGAGGTCAAACTGGAGGTTAAACGTGGAACTCCTTCCTGAGTGGCATTATTATTCTGGCGTTTAACCTCCAGTTTGAGGTCAAACTGGAGGTTAAACGTGGAATGCTTCTTTGGTGAGGCTTTTCATTCTGGCGTTTAACCTCCAGTTTGAGGTCAAACTGGAGGTTAAACTTCATTTCCAGCATTTCTTATCCTTCATGATTTTTGACGTTTAAGCTCCAGTTTAGGCTTAAACTGG
Source organism: Arachis hypogaea (assembly GCF_003086295.3). Lineage (NCBI taxonomy): Eukaryota > Viridiplantae > Streptophyta > Magnoliopsida > Fabales > Fabaceae > Arachis > Arachis hypogaea. Next base: position 89,903,070 of record NC_092055.1, on the reverse strand, counting down.
AACTTAAACTCCACATGTGATATTCAAGCTTCCTTTATTGATTTTGTTGCTTCCTTGCCTAGCCTCTTCTTCCCTGAAATCATCCAAACAGTTGCATCAAAGTCTTGCTAAAATTCATGAGAATTCTTCCATTCATAGCATTCAAGGAATATAACTAAAAACTCATGGAATTTGCATAAAAATCTTCATGTTTGAATGATTTAAGACAAGCATGACTATTTGGCCCAAATGATTACTTAAGGCTCAAGAAAATGCATAAAACAACTAAAAATAACATAAAAAATGCTAGTGAAACTAGCCTAAGATGCCTTGGCATCAGTGGACACTAAGTTTGAGCTTCAGAAACATGAAAATCGCTGGCATTATTGGCAATCAACATTTCCAGTAACGTTGGCATATATGCCAGCGACCATGTCTACTTCAAAGGAGCATAACTTGAGTTACAGAGGTCCAATTGAGGTGATTCTAGTTGCGTTAGAAAGCCGACATTCAGAGCTTTCCAACGATATATAATACTCTATAGTGAGCATGAAATTGGAGCACAAACAAGAGGCATCTTTTAAGCCCCAAAAACACCAACTAGGCAGCAAGTGCAACATTAGCCACAATAACTTTAGCACTAACGCCACACTTGTAGCGTTAGTTTGGCTAACTTTGGCACTAACTTTAGCACCTAGACCTCAACTTGACTCACTTCTCTCTCAAGCCCACTTCAAAGCTCAAGCAAGCAAGCCCACAATTGTCAACCAATCAAGGCCACAAGAAGCATCTAGAATAGGAATTTTCATTTAATTGTAATTTGCTTTCATTTTGTAATTTAGGAGAGCCTATATAAAGGCCTTAGTTTTTTACATTGAAATCATCTTAGGCTATACTGGGGAACTCTGGAGAATTGGGGAATTAGGGGATTGAAGAGGGGTCTTCGGACTCCCTTCCCTCACCCACTTTTCCTTTTCTTTCTTTGTACTTTCCATTTATGAATTTTGAAGTTTTATTTTCAGTGTCAATCTTTTTCTTTACTTTTATGCACTTTCTTTCTTTTCTATTTTTGTAGAGCAATGATCAACTAACTCTTTACATTGGGTTAGAGAGCTCTATTGTGATTCAATGGATCAATTGTAGTTCTTATTCTTCTTCTTCTTTCTTTTCTCTTGATTTTACTTGAAAGCTTCGATCTTTATCCAATTGGATAGTTATCTTGGAAAAGAAACTATTCATACTTGGATCTCTTCTGAACCTTGGAAGAGGAATGAAGAGATCAAGCTAGAAATGCTTTCTCATGCTGGACCAAATTGGGTTTGGATGGATATGTGACTATAATCCTCTCAACACTTGATTTGGGAAATGCATGTGGTATAATCAGTGACCATACTTCATCTCTTCTCATGAGCAATTGACCAAGGAATTGGCTATTGATCAAGATTTGAGAGATTGAATTACAAGAAATTGTAATTCAATCACTTAAGATTGCCAAGGAGATCAATGAGTGCATTGATTGAGGAAGAGATGGGAATGAACTTGATCCAGAGAATTGCAATATCTCTTGATCCCAATGTTCATTTTATTTTTAGTTCTTACATTTACTTTTCTTTCCATTTTACTTTTCTGTACTTTATTGCTTTCTTTACTTTTCTGTCAATTTACAATTCCTGCTGCCCATCATCCAAATCTGATTCGTCTAACTAGGATAATTAATTAACCATTGATTGCTTAATCTGTTAATCTCTGTGGGATTCGACCTCACTCTATTGTGAGTTTTACTTGACGACAATTCGGTATACTTGCCGAAGGGAGATTTGTTGAGAGACAAGTTTTCCGTGCATCAAGTTTATGGCGCCGTTGCCGAGGATTAATTGTGATTAACAAACTACCGGTTGAATTATTTCCTAGATTAGACACTTTTCTTTTGTCTTTGTTTTCTTTGTTTCTTTATTTTCTTTTGCTCACTAACTGTTTGTGATATTGCCTCATTGGGAATTTCCTCATCTGTGACAATGGAGATTCCAATTTCTTTTGGTGATTATTGTTTGAAACAGAGCTTTCTGCAGGAAAGAAAGGAGCATCCATCATGTTTTAGTCAATCATATTTCATGGGAAACTCTCCACCACCACATAATGATTCACCTTACTATGCTCATGGTGGGTGGGAGTATCAAGAACATAAAATGGGGTACTTTCCAAAGCCACAAAATGGTCCATATTTTGGTGAAATTGATCACTACTCAAGTTGTGGCTGGGAAGATCATAATCAAAGAGATTTCACTCATTCATATCCCATTCATCAAGAGTCATCACCTCTCAATTATACAACCTCACCTCCAAGTTTTACATGCCTAAATTCTTCATCATTTGAGTATGCCTCAGCACAAAAGTCTATCCCAAATCCATACAATTCATTTCACCATCCACAAAACTCAATCTACTACCCACAAGAGTCATACCACTTTCAGAATACACAACCACAAAACAACCAATTCCATTCACAAACCAACCCCGCCCAACCATTACAACCTACACAACTACCTTTAGATAGACTTGCTAGGATGGAACTCTTCATGGAAGAGCTCAAAAGAAGTAGAGAAGAAGAGAGACTCACTAGGATAGAACTCCTCGTTAAAAAAATAATAACGACAATCGAAGAGGAGAAAATAGCAGAAAGAGACCATGATGAAAAATTGAGACAGAATGCACAACTCTATTCTGAAGAACAATTTATTGAAGAGCTGAGATCACAAAGAGAATCCACTTCACTCTTTTCAAAAATAGATGAATTCATTCAAAGGTCAGAAACAAGGGAGGAATCAGAAGAACAAGAAAAAGAGGAACCTATACCAAGTGAGATTTCTATGAAGAAGGAGGAGGTTGTGAGAGTGTATAAGCCCAAGACTCAATACCCACAGAGACTACTAGTGGTGACAAAGGAACATGCAAACTCACTCCCAAAAGACACACTACAACATCAGGTAGAAGAAAGGGAGGAAGTCAATCAAGGGAGGCCACACTCCAATGAAATAGAGAGTTGCATAGAGGGTGAGTTCATTGAACCACCAATTCAAGAAGTTTTTAATGAAGAGGATGCTCCACCCATCATACAATACCCAAATCCTGAAATCAAGGTGGTAAAGGCAATCAACATGAACACTAACAAAAGGATGGTGACCAAGAAAAGAAGGACAATATTCATGAAGAAGAAAAGGTCAACTAAAAGCCATCCCACCCCTACCCTAACAAGCAAGTTTACTCAAGCTAACAATAGAAGAAGGCTTGCTGGGGAGAGGCACTAAAAACAAGGGGCATTAACTGGCTCCTCTTTCCTCTTGAGGTCATTCCTCTTAACAAACTGGAAGAAGAGGAAGAAAGTTGTGAACAACATGTCAAGCTAATGACATTAAAAGAGCGCTTGTTGGGAGGCAACCCAACCGTAGGTAACATTTTCTTGCTTTGCTTAGTTTACTTTCAATAATTTGGCATATAATTGCACTCTAAGTTTGGTGTTGCCATGCAACAATTTGATTTTCAATCTTCACTGGGTACTTGCAACATTCTAAATTGACAGTGGCACACTAAGTTTGGTGTTGCCACTTAACTATCATGCAAAGTACCATGCCAACACCACTTATTTATGCAATCACATTGTCTCTGTTTTACTTCTTGTGCTTTTGTTGTGATCCATAATCTTGCTTGATAAAACACATGTATAGTCACACCTTATTTTAAGACATTCATGATCCATCATAAACCCCGTCACCACTGTTTTAATTGATGCTTGAGTATAAGCAATCATTCTATGTCTGGTGTGGGAAGGGGAAGAATAGGAGGAAAAAGACAACAACAAGGAAGATAAAATACAAGGTGGTAAAGTTCCTTTCTCCTTTTACTTATTTCCAGCACTTTAATTTGCATGATTGTCTTCTATGTTCTTTGTATGTATGTGTGCTTTCTCCTTGTGAATAAGCATGTCAATTATGTCTTTTAAACTTTTTATTGATTAAGGCTGTGTTTTCTAGTCTGAATGTCATTACTGCATCCTTACTTTGCTTACTTGTATGCTTGTCCCTTTGAATCAAATGAAAAAGAGAATGAGTGTTTTACAAAAGACCAGAGTGGAGTTCATACTATGGAGTAAGTTCATGAGTTTATGGTGTGATCATAAGTTAGCTAAGTTGGTTCAACCATAAGGTGGGAAGACAATTATCTGTCAGGAATACTATGCTTGAGACACACCCTATGAAACTAGCTAAATAAGAAGATCCTAATAAGAAAAAGGGAAGGAACAATAAAGGTTGAAAAATAAAAGAAAAAGAGTAAGCAATAAGGCTAGGCACCAATGGTTTTAATCTTGAGGCAAGTGTCTGTGGTGCTCCTGTGTGAGGGATCTACTTGGATGAATAAGCTCTTAGGGGTGCCTTATCACTTGGTAACTTGGGTTAACTAACTTGGGATTATCAGCTGAAAGTCCACTATCAAGAGTAACCTTCACTACAGAGCATTTAGTAACCCAAAGAGGTGCTGGACACCAAGGTGTCAAGAAAAGAAAATAAATAAACTATATGCCTGTGGTGTGTATGTATGGGGGAGAGACTTGAGCAAGTAAGTCCTTAGGGGTGCTTCAACACCTAGCACCTTGAACCAACTGGTTCGGGAGTGTTGGCTGAAAGCTTATTTTAAAGAGTTGCCCCCTTACAGAGCACTTAGCTTAAGAACAAAAATAAGCCCTGAAATGACAACAAAAGGATCAATGAATAAAAGTCTCATGGGATGCAATCACAGTGAGTATTCTAGGACATGATAAAGGTCTGAAAGCCAGGAATGAACCTAAGTTGCTATGCATGAAACCACCATAAAACCAGGGACATGACATCCACAAGAATGACTCATTTCTCTTGGCATTCCATTCATCATTCTCTTGTTCCAGTACTTGCTTAGGGACAAGCAAGCTTTAAGTTTGGTGTTGTGATGCCAGGGCATTTTGGCCAGTTTCACTGACCTTTTCTTTACTATTTTTAAGGTAGTTTCATGCATTTTCTTAGGAAATAAGCTAGTTTTGGGTAGATATTCACTTACATCTTGATTCAAGCAAACATTGTGCACTTTACATGATTTCATGAGAATTTTGCATGAATTATATAATAAATTGGATGATGCATGATCCCATGATTAAGAGCAACACTTTGATGTACTTTGTTTGATTGATTTTAGGCCAAAAGAAGAAGAGAAGAAGCCATGTTAGTGGCTACGTTAGTTACACTAATGTGGGCACTAACGTGGAAGGAAGGAAAGCCACAACGTTAGTGAGAAAAGTTAGTGGCATTAACTTTGAAGAAAGGGAATTTGAGCCAACGTTAGTGACACTTAACATTATCACTAACGTTGGCCAATGCTCACAAGTGGCCACGTTAGAGTCCACGTTAACTTAGTTAACGTGGCCTCTAACGTTAAAAGGGGAAAAGGAAGCAAACGTTAGTGACATTCAACATTGTCACTAACGTTGGCCTAAGTGCACAATGCCACGTTAACTCCCACGTTAACTTGGTTAACGTGGAAGCTAACGTGAAGAGGCAAGAGTGGTCGACAACGTTAGTGACACCCAACATTGTCACTAACGTTGGAAGCAACCACATATCCCCAAGAAGCCACGTTAACTCCCACGTTAACCTAGTTAACGTGGAAGTTAACGTGAAGAAGAAGAAGTTGTCGACAACGTCAGTGACACCAAACATTGTCACTAACGTTGCCAACACAAGCCACAAAGAGCCACGTTAACTCCCACGTTAACTTAGTTAACGTGGTAGTTAACGTGGGCAAAAGTTCCACCTGGCAGCTTGACCATGCCTTCTTCAAACAAGAATAACTTGAGCCACAAAACTCCAAATGAGGTGATTTCAGTGGCATTGGAAAGTAGGATTCCAGAGCTTTCCAAGCATATATGGTACTACATGGTTGACACTAAATTTGAGGGAGAAAACCTGCCCCGAATGTGCAATGATGAACATGGTATCAGCCTGTATTTTAGCCAACTGACCTCTTCACCTTCCAAGAAGTATAACTCGAGTTGTAGAGCTCCAAATGATGCGCTTCCAAAGGCATTGGAAAGTAGCCATCCAGGGATTTCCAACAATATATAATAGTATGGGGTGGACACTAAGTTTGAGCTTCAGAAACATGAAAATCGCTGGCGTTATTGGCAATCAACATTTCCAGTAACGTTGGCATATATGCCAGCGACCATGTCCACTTCAAAGGAGCATAACTTGAGTTACAGAGGTCCAATTAAGGTGATTCCAATTGCGTTAGAAAGCTGACATTCAGAGCTTTCCAACGATATATAATACTCTATAGTGGGCATGAAATTGGAGCACAAACAAGAGGCATCCTTTAAGCCCCAAAATCACCAACTTGGCAGCAAGTGCAACGTTAGCCACAATAACTTTAGCACTAACGCCACACTTGTAGCGTTTGTTTGGCTAACTTTGGCACTAACTTTAGCACCTAGACCTCAACTTGACTCACTTCTCTCTCAAGCCCACTTCAAAGCTCAAGCAAACAAGCCCACAATTGTCAACCAATCAAGGCCACAAGAAGCATCTAGAATAGGAATTTTTATTTAATTGTAATTTACTTTCATTTTGTAATTTAGGAGAGCCTATATAAAGGCCTTAGTTTTTACATTAAAATCATCTTAGGCTATACTGGGGAACTCTGGAGAATTGGGGAATTAGGGGATTGAAGAGGGGTCTTAGGACTCCCTTCCCTCACCCACTTTTCCTTTTCTTTCTTTGTACTTTTCATTTATGAATTTTGAAGTTTTATTTTTAGTTTCAATCTTCCTCTTTACTTTTCTGCAATGATCAACTAACTCTTTACATTGGGTTAGAGAGCTCTATTGTGATTCAATGGATCAATTGTAGTTCTTATTCTTCTTCTTCTTTCTTTTCTCTTGATTTTACTTGAAAGCTTTCGATCTTCATCCAATTGAATAGTTATCTTGGAAAAGAAACTATTCATACTTGGATCTCTTCTGAACCTTGGAAGAGGAATGAAGAGATCAAGCTAGAAATGCTTTCTCATGCTGGACCAAATTGGGTTTGGATGGATATGTGACTATAATCCTCTCAACACTTGATTTGGGAAATGCATGTGGTATAATCAGTGACCATACTTCATCTCTTCTCATGAGCAATTGACCAAGGAATTGGCTATTGATCAAGATTTGAGAGATTGAATTACAAGAAATTGTAATTCAATCACTTAAGATTGCCATGGAGATCAATGAGTGCATTGATTGAGGAAGAGATGGGAATGAACTTGATCCGGAGGATTGCAATATCTCTTGATCCCAATATTCATTTTATTTTTAGTTCTTACATTTACTTTTCTTGCCATTTTACTTTTCTGCACTTTATTGCTTTCTTTACTTTTCTGTCAATTTACAATTCCTGCTGCCCATCATCCAAATCTGATTCGTCTAACTAGGATAATTAATTAACCATTGATTGCTTAATCCGTTAATCTCTGTGGGATTCGACCTCACTCTATTGTGAGTTTTACTTGACGACAATTCGGTATACTTGTCGAAGGGAGATTTGTTGAGAGACAAGTTTTCCGTGCATCACCCATAGATTCCCAGTTTCTCTATTACAGAAAGGGGCATGAGGTTTATTCCTGAACCAAGGTCACACAGAGCCTTAAAGATCATGGTGCCTATGGTACAAGGTATTATGAACTTTCCAGGATCCTGTCTCTTCTGAGGCAATGTCAGTTGATCCAGATCACTTAGTTCATTGGTGAACAAGGGAGGTTCATCTTCCCAAGTTTCAATACCAAATAATTTGGCATTTAGCTTCATGATTGCACCAAGGAACTTGGCAGCTTGCTCTTTAGTAACATCCTCATTATCTTCAGAAGAGGAATACTCATCAGAGCTCATGAATGGCATAAGGAGGTTCAATGGAATCTCTACGGTCTCTAGATGAGTCTCAGATTCCTTAGGTTCCTCAGAGAGAAGCTCCTTATTGATCACTGGACTTCCCAGGAGGTCTTCCTCCTTGGGATTCACGTCCTTCTCCTCTCTTGTAGGTTCGGCCATGGTAATTAATTCAATGGCCTTGCACTCTCCTTTTGGATTCTCTTCTGTATTGCTTGGGAGAGTACTAGGAGGGATTTCAGTGATCCTTTTACTCAGCTGGCCCACTTGTGCTTCCAAATTTCTAATGGAAGACCTTGTTTCATTCATGAAACTCACAGTGGCCTTAGATAGATCAGAGATTAAATTTGCTAAGCTAGATGGATTCTACTCAGAATTCTCTGTCTGTTGCTGAGTGGATGATGGAAAAGGCTTGCTATTGCTAAACCTGTTTCTTCTACCATTATTAAAGCCTTGTTGAGGCTTTTGATCCTTCCATGAGAGATTTAGGTGATTTCTCCATGATGGATTGTAGGTGTTTCCATATGGTTCACCCATGTATTTTAACTCTGCTATTGCAGGGTTCTCAGGATCATAAGCTTCTTCTTCAGAAGATGCCTCTTGAGTAATGTTGGATGCAGCTTGCATTCCATTCAGACTCTGAGAGATCATATTGACTTGCTGAGTCAATATTTTGTTCTAAGCCAATATGGCATTCAAAGTATTAATTTCAAGAACTCCCTTCTTCATAGGCGTCCCATTACTCACAGGATTCCTCTCAGAAGTGTACATGAACTAGTTATTAGCAACCATGTCAATGAGTTCTTGAGCTTCTGCAGGCGTTTTCTTTAGGTGAATGGATCCACCTGCAGAAGTGTCCAATGACATCTTTGATAGCTCAGATAAACCATCATAGAATATATCCAGGATGGTCCATTCTGAAAGCATGTCAGAAGGACACTTTTTGGTCAACTGTTTGTATCTTTCCCAAGCTTCATAGAGGGATTCACCATCTTTTTGTTTGAAGGTTTGAACATCCACTCTAAGCTTGCTCAGCTTTTGAGGAGGAAAGAACTTGGCTAAGAAAGCCGTGACCAGCTTATCCCAAGAGTTCAAGCTATCCTTAGGTTGAGAGTCCAACCATATTCTAGCTCTGTCTCTTACAGCAAATGGGAAAAGCATGAGCCTGTAGACTTTAGGATTTACTCCATTAGTCTTAACAGTATCACAGATCTGCAAGAATTCAGTTAAGAACTAAAAGGGATCTTCAGATGGAAGTCTATGAAACTTGCAGTTCTGCTGCATCAGAGAAACTAGCTGAGGTTTCAGCTCAAAATTGTTTACTCCAATGGTAGGGATGGAGATGCTTCTTCCATGTAAATTGGAATTAGGTGCAGTAAAGTCACCGAGCATCCTCCTTGCATTATTGTTGTTGGGTTCGGCTGCCATCTCCTTTACTTGTTCGAAATTTTCAATAAGGTTGTCTCTGGATTGTTGTAATTTAGCTTCTCTTAGTTTTCTCTTCAGAGTCCTTTCAGGTTCTGGATCAGCTTCAACAAGAATGCTTTTTTCTTTATCCCTGCTCATAAGAAAGAGAAGAGAAAAAGAAAAGAAGAGGAATCCTCTATGTCACAGTAAAGAGGTTCCTTATTGTTAGTAGAAGAAGAAAAGGAATAGGGGTGAAGAAGAATAAAGAATCCAAACACAAAGGTGATGATAGGAGCAGAGATGTGAGATGACGAGAAGTGTTAGTAGATGAATAAATAAATAGAAGGGTATGAGAGGAGGAGAGAATTTTCGAAAATAAATTTTGAAAAAGAGTTAGTGATTTTCGAAAATAGTTTTTGAAAAAGGTTAGTAGTTTTTCGAAAATTCAAATAAAAAATAAAATAATTAGTCTAATTAAAAAGAAATTTTGAAAAAGAGGGAAGATTTTTTCGAAAATTAGAGAGAGAGAGTTAGTTAGGTAGTTTTGAAAAAGATAAGAAACAAACAAAAAGTTAGTTAGTTAGTTGAAACAAATTTTGAAAAGATAAGAAGTTAGGAAGTTAGAAAAGATATTTTGCAATCACTTTTTTGAAAAAGGTAAGATAAGAAGATATTTTTGAAAAGATATGATAGAAATTGGTTTTTGAAAAAGATTTGATTTTTAAAATCTCAATTAATGACTTGATTCACAAGAAATCACAAGATATGATTCTAGAACTTAAAGTTTGAATCTTTCTTAACAAGTAAGTAACAAACTTGAAATTTTTGAATAAAAACATTAATTGATGATGTTATTTTCGAAAATATGATGTAAAATTAAGAAAAAGATTTTTGAAAAATATTTTTGAAATTTTCGAAAATAACTAAAAAAAATTGAAAAAATATTTGATTTTTGAAAAAGATTTTGAAAAAGATAAGATTTTTTTAAATTGAAAATTTGATTTAACTCATAAAAACAACTAGATTTTAAAAATTTTTGAAAAAGTCAAATCTAATTTTCAAAATTTTAAGAGAGAAAAAGGGAAAGATATTTTTTTTTATTTTTGAATTTTTATGATGAGAGAGAAAAACAAGAAAAATGATGCAATGCATGAAAGTTATGGATCAAAACAATGAATGCATGCAAGAATGCTATGAATGTCAAGATGAACACCAAGAACACTATGAAAATCATGATGAACATCAAGAACACATTTTTGAAAAATTTTTAATGCAAAGAAAGCATGCAAGACACCAAACTTAGAATTCTTTAATGCTTAGACATAAAGAATTCAGGAATGCATATGAAAAACAAGAAAAGACACAAAACATGCAATTGCAAAGATCAAACAAGAAGACTTACCAAGAACAACTTGAAGATCATGAAGAACACTACGAATGCATGAATTTTTTCGAAAAATGCAAGATGAACATGCAATTGACACCAAACTTATAACATGACTCAAGACTCAAACAAGAAACACAAAAAATATTTTGATTTTTATGATTTTCTAATTTTTTTTGTATTTTTTCGAAAATTATTTGAAAAACAAAAATAAGGATTCCAAAATTTTTAATATGAATTCCAGGAATCTAGCATTCTTAGTCTAAAGCTCCAATCTCAGGGTTAGGCATGGCTTAATAGCCAGCCAAGCTTTAGCACATAACATCAGAGAATATACTGCTCATTACTTATCAAAGTAACTCGCCTCTATGCTGATGGTTTGGAAGCCTCAGTCCAAAAGAATTTAGACATGGCTTTATAGCTAGTCAGACTTCAACATGCTTCATGAAACACTAGAATTCATTCTTAAAAATTTTGAAGAAAAATATATTTTTGAAACATTTTTTTTTTCGAAAACAAAGGAGAAAATTTTTGAAAGATTTTTGAAAAAATTTTTTGAAAACTTTTTGAAAAGAAGAAAATTACCCAATCTAAGCAACAAGATGAACCGTCAGTTGTCCAAACTCAAACAATCCCCGGCAACGGCGCCAAAAACTTGGTATGCGAAATTGTTACTCAGGTTGTGAATTATTGTTTGAAATTGATTCCCTGGCGATGGCACCAAAAACGGATGCACAGAACCATGGTCTAAACATATCTTCACAACTTCGCATAACTAACCAGCAAGTGCACTGGGTCGTCCAAGTAATAAACCTTACGTGAGTAAGGGTCGATCCCACAGAGATTGTTGGTATGAAGCAAGCTATGGTCACCTTGTAAATCTCAGTCAGGCGGATATAAAATAGTTATGGAGTTTTCGAAATTAATACTAAAATAAGGATAGAAATACTTATGTAAATCATTGGTGAGAATTTCAGATAAGCGTATGGAGATGCATTCATTCCTCTGAACATCTGCTTTCCTGCTGTCTTCATCCAATCAGTCTTACTCTTTTCTATGGCTGGATTTGTGTAAGGATGTCACCGGTGCTAATAGCTACTTTCAATCCTCTCGGGAAAATGGTCCAAATGCTCTGTCACAGCACGGCTAATCGTCTGGAGGCATCACACTTGTCGTTGGTTGCATCCTATTCCTCTCTGTGAAAATGGTCCGATGCGCTGTCACTGCATGGCTAATCATCTTGGAGGTTCTCGATCATACTGGAATGGAATTTACTATCCTTTTGCGTCTGTCACTACGCCCAGCACTCGCAAGTTTGGAGTTCGTCACAGTCATTCAATCCCAGAGTCCTACTCGGAATACCACGGACAAGGTTTAGACTTTCCGGACTCTCATGAATGCCGCCATCAATCTAGCTTATACCACGAAAATTCTGATTAAGAGATCTAAGAGATACTCATTCAATCTAATGTAAAACGGAAGTGGTTGTCAGGCACGCGTTCCTAGGGAATGATGATGATTGTCACGTTCATCACATTCAGGTTGAAGTGCGAATGAATATCTTAGAAGCGAAATAAGATGAATTGAATAGAAAACAGTAGTACATTGCATTAATCTTTGAGGAACAGCAGAGCTCCACACCTTAATCTATGGAGTGCAAAAACTCTACCGTTGAAAATACATAAGTAATGAAGGTCCAGGCATGGCCGAATGGCCAGCCCTCAAACGTGATCAATCGATCAAAAGATAATCCAAAGATGTCTAATACAATAGTAAAAGGTCCTATTTATAATAAACTAGCTACTAGGGTTTACAGAAGTAAGTAATTGATGCATAAATCCACTTCTGGGGCCCACTTGGTGTGTGCTTGGGCTGAGCTTGAAGTCTACACGTGGAGAGGTCATTCTTGGAGTTGAACGCCAGCTTTTGTGCCAGTTTGGGCGTTGAACTCCACTTTACAACTTGTTTCTGGCGCTGGACGCCAGAATTGGGCAGAGAGCTGGCGTTGAACGCCCGTTTGCATCATTTAAACTTGGGCAAAGTATAAACTATTATATATTGCTGGAAAGCCCTGGATGTCTACTTTCCAACGCAATTGGAAGCGCGCCATTTGGAGTTCTGTAGCTCCAGAAAATTTATTTTGAGTGCAGGGAGGTCAGAATCCAACAGCATCAGCAGTTCTTCTTCAACCTCTGAATCTGATTTTTGCTCAAGTCCCTCAATTTCAGCCAGAAAATACCTGAAATCACAGAAAAACACACAAACTCATAGTAAAGTCCAGAAATGTGAATTTAACATAAAAACTAATGAAAACATCCCTAAAAGTAACTAGATTCTACTAAAAACATACTAAAAATAATGCCAAAAAGCGTATAAATTATCCGCTCATCAGTCATCTTGTAAATCTCAGTCAGGCGGATATAGAATGGTTATGGAGTTTTCGAATATTAATAATAAAATAGGGATAGAAATAATTATGTAAATCCTTGGTGAGAATTTCAGATAAATGCATGGAGATGCTTTCGTCCCTCTAAACCTCTGCTTTCCTGCTGTCTTCATCCAATCAGTCTTACTCCTTTCTATGGCTGGCTTTATGTAAAGACATCACCGTTGTCAATGGCTACTTTTGATCATCTCTGGAAAATGGTTCGATGCGCTTTCACTGCAAGGCTAATCGTCTGGAGGCGTCACCCTTGCCAATGGCTGCATCCTATCCTCTTGTGAAAATGGTCCAAATGCTCTGTCACAGCACGGCTAATCATCTGAGGTTCTCAATCATACTGGAATAGGATTCACCCTCCTTTTGCGTCTGTCACTACGCCCAGCACTCGCGAGTTTGAAGTCCGTCACAGTCATTCAATCCCAGAGTCCTACTCGGAATACTACAGACAAGGTTTAGACTTTCCGGACTCTCATGAATGCCGCCATCAATCTAGCTTATACCAGAAAGATTCTGATTAGGAGATCTAAGAGATACTCATTCAATCTAAGGTAGAACGGAAGTGGTTGTCAGGCACGCGTTCATAGGGAATGATGATGATTGTCACGTTCATCACATTCAGGTTGAAGTGCGAATGAATATCTTAGAAGCGGAATAAGTTGAATTGAATAGAAAAACAGTAGTACTTTGCATTAATCTTTGAGGAACAGCAGAGCTCCACACCTTAATCTATGCAGTGTAGAAACTCTACCATTAAAAATACATAAGTGAAAGGTCCAGGCATGGCCGAATGGCCAGCCCCCATGATCTAAGAACTAGGCATCCAAAGATGATCAAAGATGTCTAATACAATAGTAAAAAGTCCTATTTATAATAAACTAGCTACTAGGGTTTATAGAAGTAAGTAATTGATGTATAAATCCACTTCCGGGGCCCACTTGGTGTGTGCTTGGGCTGAGCTTGAATGTTACACGTGCAGAGGCTCTTTCTGGAGTTAAACACCAGGTTATAACGTATTTCTGGCGTTCAACTCTGGTTTGTGACTTGTTTCTGGCGTTTAACTCCAGACAGCAGCGTAGAACTGGTGTTCAACGCCCTTTTACATCGTCTAAACTCGTTCAAAGTATGGACTATTATACATTTCTGGAAAGCCCTGGATGTCTACTTTTCAACGCAATTAGAAGCGCGCCATGTTGAGTTTTGTAGCTCCAGAAAATCCACTTTGAGTGTAGGGAGGTCAGAATCCAACAGCATCAGCAGTCCTTCTTCAACCTCTGAATCTGATTTTTGCTCAAGTCCCTCAATTTCAGCCAGAAAATACCTGAAATCACAGAAAAACAAAAACTCATAGAAAGTCCAGAAATGTGAATTTAACATAAAAACTAATAAAAATATCCCTAAAAGTAACTAGATTCTACTAAAAACATACTAAAAACAATGACAAAAAGCGTATAAATTATCCGCTCATCACTAACCCATTCACTGTCTGAAAGGGGATAGATGATACTTGCTTCCAATAGTCTAGTCACTTCCTTTTTGACGACTTCCAGGATAGTGGGATTCAATCTTCTTTGTGGTTGACGGACAGGTCTCGCTTCCTCTTCTAAAAATATTCTGTGCTCACATACTTGAGGGTTGATGCCTACTATATCTGCCAAACTCCACCCAATTGCCTTCTTATGCCTCCTCAGTACATCAAGTAACTGCTCTTCTTGTTGAGAAGTGAGTTCCCTTGCAATGATAACTGGAAACTTCTACTCATCTTCAAGATAAGCATATTTGAGATGTGGAGGAAGAGGTTTTCATTCCAACTTCTGATCATGGGCAGGCTCTGGATTGTCTGGAGCTTGTGAAAATGCCGAAGTGCCCTCATTGTCAGTTAAGAGGGTCCTCACACTTGGACCTTGTCCAGTGTGCCTCTCTTCTAACTCTTCCTTGTGAACTTCAGCTACAGTTTCATCTATGGCATCACACTGGAAGATAGAATGATCTTCTGGAGGGTTGTTTATGACTCCATTCAGATTGAAGATTACTATTCGGCCATCTATTTCAAAAGAGTATGTTCCTGAAAAAG
The DNA here is from genome assembly GCF_003086295.3 of Arachis hypogaea. Lineage (NCBI taxonomy): Eukaryota > Viridiplantae > Streptophyta > Magnoliopsida > Fabales > Fabaceae > Arachis > Arachis hypogaea. The sequence continues at coordinate 89,887,841 of NC_092055.1, read as the reverse complement.
CATCCAATTTGAATTTTGATGTCTTCAGGAATGGTCTTCCAAGTTGGATTGATGATGGCTTATCTGAGTCATTATGGGGCATCTCCAAGATATAAAAATCAGTGGGAAATGTAAGCCCTTTAATGTTCACCAAAACATCTTCAGCAACTCCAGCCACTGTAATAATGCTTTTATCTGCTAACACAAAACGAGCTGCCGACCTTTTTAAGGGAGGGAGCCTCAAAATATCATATATAGACAAAGGCATTATACTAACACATGCTCCTAAATCGCACATGCAATCATAAATTACTACACCACCAATAGTACAACTAACTATACAAGGACCTGGGTCACTACACTTTTCAAGTAGTCCTCCCATTAAAGCAGATATGGAACTACCTAAAGGAATAGTTTCTAATTCATTAATTTTGTCATTATGTATACATAAATCTTTTAGAAACTTTGCATATTTTGGTACCTGTTGAATAACATCAAAAAGAGGAACAGTTACCCCAACCTTTTTGAATATCTCTACCATTTTAGGATCGGGTTCCAGCTGCTTCCTGGGCTTCCTTGCAAGTTGTGGAAATGGAATGGGAAAGGTGTTTTCTGCAGTGTCTGCGCCTTTTGGTGCTTCCTCCTGTGGTTGGGCTTCTTCTTTTTCAGCTATGTCCTGTATGTCCTCTTCCTCTTCAACATCTTCTATTTCTACTATCTCTTCAGCTGAGGCGTGTTCTGGTGGGCTTGGCTCCTCCTGATTTCTCTTCTGCAGTGTGGTTCCAGACCTTAGGGTGATGGCATTAATGCCTCTCTTTGGATTGGGTAATGGTTGAGAGGGAATTCCAGTGGAGCTCAAAGGTTGGTTACTGGGGTTATTCATTGATCCAATCTGTGAGGCGAGAGCTTGTACAGCAGAGGTCAGATCATTTAGAGTGGCACTAAGGTTGTTTTCCATGGCCTGTTGTCTCCTATCAATAGATTGTAGTAACTCATCATTAGGAGATGAAGAAGGATAAGTAATTTGAGAGGTCTTCTGTTGGGTATTCTGTGGTCCTTGGGATTGCCTCAGGTGAGGTGCTCTATAAGGTTGGTTCTGCTTCCTGTTGTTGTTATTATTCCACCTTTAATTTCCCTGATTGTCTCTGCCTCCTCTGTTATTGTTGTCCTTCCAATTCTGGTTAGAATTGTCCTGCCATCTATGGTTATGATTTCCACCTTGATTGTACCCTTGGTTGGGGCGGTCATAGAAGTTATGAGTGGATGCCACCATGTTGTCTTCCTGTTGGAGCTGCGGGCATTCATCAGTATAATGGCTATAATCAGCACAAATTCTGCAAACTCTCTGTGGGACTAACTGTTGGCTTTGCTGTGGTGGAGGAGGTTGAGCTTGCTGAACTTGTTGTTGGTTCAATTGCATCTGCTTCAGCAAGTTGGTCATTTCACAAATACTCTGAGCTAGAGCAGCAGTCTCTCTGCTAGAGGATACTTCTGCGACGGCTTTTGAACGGCCTCGTTTCTGCCTGTGGTTCCTAGTAGATTCAGCTAAGTCGCTGATCAATTGCCATGCCTCATCAGTGGTCTTGTACTTCTTCATAGACCCATTGCTAGCACTTTCCAATGTAGTCTTATCTTGGGGCTTCATGCCTTGTGTGATATAACTGAGTAACACTATCTTGTCAATCATGTGGTGGGGGCATGCTTCCAGAAGATTATTGAAGCGTTCCCAGTATTCAAAGAGAGTCTCGTTGTCATCTTGAACAACCATGGAAATGTCTTTCCTCAGTTTATCAGTAACTTCAGATGGAAATAATTTTTCCAAAAATTCTTTTCTGAGTGTATCCCAGTTGGATACATTTGCTAGGGGTTGAGTATCGTACCACTCTCTTGCTTTTCCCTCAAGAGAAAACGGGAAAGCTTTCAGCAAAATTGAAGTTTCATCTGCACCATCACGCCTGACAGTAGAATAGGCTGCTTGGAAATCTCTCAGGTGCTTGATAGGCTCTTGAGCAGGTAAGCCATGAAACTTGGGCATCAAATTGAGCAGTGTGATAAACCCATATTTTATGATGTATTTTGTGCTTAGTTTGAGTGATTTATTCAATCCTTCACCCACTTATTCATGTTAATTGCATGGTTTTACTTTCCCTTCCTTATTATGTGATGTATGTGAAAAACATGTTTCCTATGCTTTTAAATTAATTATTTTCATCACCTTTAATTCCATTCGATGCCATGATCAGTGTGTTCAGTAGTTTCAGATCTTCTAAGGCAAGAATGATTCAAAGGATGGAAAGGAAACATACAAAAATAGAAGGAAAGCACAAAACGTAGTCCTTGAAGAAACTAGCATCCACGCGATCGCATGGACGACGCGATCACGTGCCAAGCGCAAATCAGTAGCGACGCGGCCGCATGACTGACGTGACCGCGCGCCTTAAGAAGAATGCATATGACGCGGCTGAATGAATGACGCGACCGCGTGGCAAGGAAAAGCTCCGAATGACGCGACCGCGTGACCCACGCGGACGCGTGACAGAGGCTACGCACCAGAAATTGCAGAAAATGCTCATAGCGAATTCTGAAGCCCTTTTTGGCCCAAATCCAAGTCCAGAAGGCATAGACCAGAGGTTATGAAGTGAGGGAATGCATCCATTCAAGGAGAGCTCGCCAATTTCCACTTCTCATGTTTTAGATCTAGTTTTAAGAGAGGTTCTCTCCTCTCTCTCTCTCTCTTAGGATTAGGATTTAGGACTTCTCTTAGTTTTAGGAGTAACTCTCGATCCAAGTTTAATGTTTCTTTACTTTAGTTGATTATTTACTTTTGCAATTTGATTTATGAATTCTTCAATATTCCAGATTAATTAAATTAATGTTATTTGAGGTATTCCAGTTTAATATTGCTTTCTCTCATTTATGCTATTATTGCTTTTACTCTGAAGACATCTTTATTCCACTTGATTTACTTTTCTCCTTTTAGATTTGGTTAAGAAATCATTAACTCAGGAGTTATCCAATTCAACAGCATAATTGATAATTGTTATCTTGCCAATTGAATTGAACTTCAATAATCCCAATATTTTCTTAGGAAATAAATAGGATTTGAAGATCAAACCAATTTGTCCCTTGACCTTCCCTTGCTTTAGCAAAGGTTAACTAAGAGGAATTAAGATTCGACTTTCATTGTTGTTGATAAGAATAACTAAGCCTGGACTTCCAATTTCTCATACCTTGCCAAAAGTTTGCTTTACAGTATTTGTTTATTTATTTGAATTGCTATTTAAATCAACTGTCATATTTGTCCCTCATTCTTAAAACCCCCAATTCTACAATCTTCATAACCGATAATAAGAACATACTTTCCTGCAGTTCCTTGATAAGACGACCCGAGGATTGAATACTTCGGTTATCAATTTTTAAGGGGTTTGTTACTTGTGACAACCAAAACACTTGTACGAAGGGATTTCTGTCGGTTTAGAGACTATATCTACAACGCGACTGTTTTTATGAAATTCTGTACTGGCAAAAATCTCGCTCTTCAAAATGGCACCGTTGCCGGGGAACTGCTAACGTGTGCCTTATTATTGGTTATTGTAAATATTTTTCTTTTGCTTGTTTATTTATTTTTGTTTTTCCTTTTTATTTTATTTTCTACCATGAATTCTCACCCCCTCGCTTTGAGTTTGGTTCTAACTTTGTTGAAGGAAATAGAAGTTACAGCAGGAATATGCATCAAGGTTAGACCAATCAAGGATGGATGGAGCCAAGAGGATCTAATCAACCCTTCAGGCAACAACACCCTCCAAGATATCATGGACAACGACCATTCTACAATGCATACCCAGCTGATAGATATGGTGGACAACCTTGTGACTACCAACAAGCCCCACCCCGTGCCTATAGACCATCCTCTCAACATAACCTCGAACCACCACACTCACAGGCTTCTTTTCACCATTCGCCACCGTATAATCCTTCCTTATCCCAGTTCCAATCCAATCACTCCCAAGCACCACCACTTTCCTATGTATCATGTCCAAATCCACCACCCCGAGAATCAGAGGTTCGCCTCAAGGCAACAGTAAATAAACTTCAAGCAACAATTCAACAACTGGAGCAAGTAGTAATTCAATTAGTTTCTAGACGCGTGAACATTCAAGGACCAACCATAGCCCCATGTGGACAATCTAATGAAGAGCGTAGCATGAAGGAGACACTAGAGACTCTAGTGGACAAGACAGAGCATGAATTCGTACTAGAACAAGTAGAAGAAGCTGTCATTATACAAGAAGAAGAGTTGGTTGAAGATCTAGAAGACGCTGAACCTCCATGGGAATTCAGAGAGAACTCCGTCAAAGACGTTACAGTTGATGCTAAGGAGGATATTGCACAATCCCCAAGGCAAGTCGTTTATGAAGAACTAGACGGAATAACCCAGGACACAAATTCCCTTGATGATGATAGTCACAAGTCAAGCTCTCTTAGTAGTGAACTTGCATCTGCAAGTGAGTTCTCTGAGATTGACGAATCTTTCCCAAATGAATACGAAGATGATGCAGAGGTAGATTTCTCTCAACCTCCAATCTATGACTCAAGTGATGAGGAAGACATAGAAGACTTTGACCAGGGTGATGATGCATTTGAAGATCCTTACAAGGAAGTGGAGGAATTCACAAAAGATTATCAGGGAGTAGAACTTACAGAACCACTGGAAACACCTATTCCAAGGCCATTACCACCTAATACAAGCTTCTAGTGAGTACAATCCTTAATCTTTAACTTTACTTTTCACTTGAATACGGTTTGCTTGAAACAGATGGCCAGCTTAGAGCTCTCTGTGGCTTTAAGAATAAGAGGGAAATGGCTCGTGCTCAGTGCTGGTGCACAAGGTTCAATAAGGTTCTACGCTTCAACTCAAAGTGCACGGATTGGCATCAAAATCAATCGGATGGATCTTGGAAAACGTTTGATTACCATGGTGAGAATTTACTTTTTAAACCACACGGATGGAAACATGGAGATCAAGACAGAGGCAGGTTTAAAAACAAGGCTTGGGATCCTAGAATCTATTCTGACATTCGTCACCCCGGGAGCCTGAAGATCTGTTTGAAGCTGCTCAAAAGCTTTACATGCCTAGTTTGGGACCCCGGAGGCTATTGGCATTCCAAGCACTGGTGGAGATTTCTGGATGAATTTAAACACAAGCCACCATAACAGGAAGCCCTTCCAATGTCCAACTTAAGGACTTTAACTAAAAGTGCTAGGTGGGAGACAACCCACCATGGTATGATCGTTTCTCTTTAATTTTTATTTAGTTTTATTTGTTTTCAAGTTTTGTTTTGTTTTATTATATTGAACCTGGAATTTTGCATATCACTCATATTAGTCATTGCATTCTGCATTTTTCATGTATATATATAAAAAAATAAATAAATAAATAAATAAAAAAATAAAAAAGGGTGCGTGACGTGACCTCATGCCCCATGCGATCACGCCGAATGGCGAACTACACTTCCCACGCGACCACGTCATCCACACGGCCGCGTGACCTGGATATCGGCGTAAACATCCAACGTCCAGAAAGTTAGGCTGGAATCGTGCGGCCATTGTGCGTCTAGCACAAAATGGCCCACGCGATCGCATGCCCCATGCGATCGCGCCACATGCACCCAACCAATCCCACGCGACCACGTGAGCGACGCGACCGCGTCGCATGGATTGCACGAACACCCCCTAAGAGATAGAGAGTTGTGCTGGAACGACGCTAGATTCGCGCGTTTAGCACAAATCCCAGCGACGCGATCGCATGCCCTATGCGATCGCGTCGTTTACTCTTTTTGCCCTCCGCGCGATCGCGTCAACCACCCATTTCGCACCAGCCACGCGATCGCGTGCCCCACGCGGCCGCTTGGATTCGAATTATAACCCCCATAGGTCACGCGAAACCCTATTCTCGCGCCCCCCCAAACCCACCCCCTTCCTTCTCTCCCCCAGCCCTCAACCACCACCACCCAGCCACCACCGCGCCACCACCCAGACGCCGCCGCTACCCAGACGCCGCCGCCACCTACCCCCCTTCCTCCCTCCCATTCTTTCTTCTTCTTTCTTCCTCCCTTCCCCCCTCTCCGCCACTGCCCTCCGCGAACCACCACCCACCGCCGCCATCCGTACTCGCCGCTCCCACCACCACCCGCAACCCCCAACCCTCTCCCCTATTTCCGCCATTACCCTTCCCAAAGCCCCTACCCCCTAACAGCAGCAACCGCCGCCAGCCGCCCCGCCGGACGTCACCGCCACCACCCCAGCCACCTCTGTACCCCAACTTCCTTCTTTCGCCTTCCAGGTTCCGCAACACGCAATCCCTTTTATCCGTTCGTAGTTTATTCTTATTTTTCCATTTTTGTTCATGTTAGGATAGTTAGATATGCATGTTGTAGTGGATTTTAGGTTGTTAGGTAGCCTAGGATGTGGTTAGTGGATTTAGGTCTGTTTATTTGCACTGTTCTTGTTTCTGTTTTATCAAATTTGCAAATCTGTTGCTGCTGTGATCTTGTTCATATGCTGTACTTTCCTGCATTTGCCACTCTTTACATTGAACTATCATGTTTATATTCCGTATATGTAATTGCAAGCTTTAATTTGGATTCATATGAACTGCTTGTTTGCTGTTTATTTTCCGGGAAAGTCCTATTTTAGCCGGAATGCTGCCCAAATTTCTGTGAAATATTTCTGTTCATGTCTTGGTTTTGGCATTTTCAACTGTGCTTTCCTATAATTTCACCAAACCAATTCATGAATGCTTAGGCATGCATTCTTATTTTCTTTGATCTCCTGGTTCATAAACTGCAATTTTGATGTTTGATTCCTATTTTTGCTTTCTTCATCTCTATTTGAATCATCATCAAACTGTTTTACTTGTTTAAATATGAGTTACCTATAGCTTCTACCTGTGACTACTTGTTACTTGGCCTATTTTCCTTATGCCTCTTACTTTAACACATTTTTCACTAACTTACTAATTTTAACTCTAACCAAGCTAACCTTTTCAAAACTTCTTTTTCACTTTCTTTTTGCATTCTAACCAAGGCATGATGTTAATTTTTCTATTTAACTTGTATTCCATTACATTTTGGATTGTGATTTCTTCTTTTCAGACTTTTCACTTATATACAACCCTAAATGCACATTTTACTTAACTCATATTCATTATACTATTACTCCTTTGCCACTTTGTGTTATTTGCCTATTTGCCTTCCTATTTTTTATTATATCCTGGTTTTCTGTTTTTCAGGATGTCAGATTCCCAGAGAAGGGGCAAAGGCAAGGCCACTACTGGCAAAAAGGAAAAGAGGCGAAGCCTCCATGTCTATCATCGACCTCATGCATGATGCCTCCTTGCGGGAGAAAGCCTTTACACAGCAGGAGAAGGCCGACCAGCTACTTCCCGTCACTGACCCAGTAAAGTTTACAAACCGATACTGTGATCTGAAGTATCCGGTGTTTGCAACTCCAGGAACCTATACCTGGAGCGGACTTTGAAGATCCCAGAAGAACTCCAGCAATATACCTCTGATCAGATCAAACAACGAGGCTGGTTCTTTCTGGAGAGACCTCTGACTGAGGTTAATGCATCTTGGGTTAGGAAATTCTACTGCAACTACTTCAAAACTTCCCTAGATGCAGTAAACCTCAGAGGAAAGCAAATATTGGTTACTGAGGAGGCAATAGAAGAGGTTCTGAAACTTCTGCCTAAGACTGATCAGACAGATGGCTATCAGAAAGTTGAGGAGGATATGCGCTTCATGAAGTTTGACTGGGATGCAGTCAAGGCCCGGATTGCCCTTGACCCGTCCGTTCCTTGGAACATGGGTCAGAACACCACCATGCCCAAAGGGATCAAGCGGATTTACCTGAACGATGAGGCTCAGCTATGGCATGAGATCTTCAGCAACTACATTATACCGAGTACTCACGAGACAGAGATACCAGCCGCTATGATCACCCTCCTTTGGTGTGTGATAGAGGGCAAAGACTTGTACCTGCCACGCTTTATCCGGCACTACATGGCCAAGGTCCACGTCTGCGGCACTCTCCCCTTTCCCTATCTAGTTACACAGCTGGACCGTCGAGCTGACGTGCTATGGGAGGATGCTGATGAGAGGCCACCTACTGCAGAGTGCAAGAAGCTTATCCCGCACAGCAGGAACTTCCTGGCCTTGGGCTACAGACCCCCATTCCTGACTACCATTGTTGATGATACGGCTCCACCATCTGCCGGTCCCTCTTCCTCCACTGCTGCACCATCTACCCCTGCCACTACCACTGCACCTCCACCTGCCACCGAGCCTGTCTATCATCTGGTGCACCGCTTATTTCGACGACTTGACCAGATGGAGCGTCGTAACAAGCAACGCTACGAGCACCTGAAGCTGATGATACGATCCGGCGACATCCCCTCCGAGCCTGACACACCTTCTGAGGCATCTGAGGAGGAGGCGGATGCGCCCGAGGCAGAGATCCATCCCCAGAGAGAGGCGGAGCAGGCTGACACCCAGCAGGCAGCACCCCAGCAGATCCAGGCTGTAGATCCTGAGAGCCCCATTCAGACAGTCCCTCCTCTCCAGCAGCCGGACATTCAGCCAGCCACCATAGAGACACCAGCTACCATCCCTTCTAGTGATGACACCCCTTCACACCCTGCTTGAGTGAGCATCAGGGACGATGCTACATTTTAAGTGTGGGGAGGTCGCCATCTCTGGCGTATTATTTTGGTGAACCACTACAGACTCTTTTTCTTTTATTTTGGATATTTTTCTGTATTTTTCTCTTTATTTTTATTTTTTTTTATTTTTTGAGTACTTATACATTGCTTATTTTATGTATTTTTACTCTATTTCTACATGCTGCACTTTAGTTCATATTTTTAGTTATTTAGTTTAGTTGCAGTTCTAATTTATTAGTTATAGAAAATTGTGGATTAATTAGTATAGTTTACCCTTTTTAGCATAAGATAGCTTAGTTTAAATTGAAATATAAAAAGGAAGTAAACTAGAGCCTTTAACAGATTTAAATCCATAAACCTTGTATATATAGCATTGCATCATGTAGTTAAGTTAACAACATTTCATCAAGGAGAAACACTAGAACTTTAAAGCCATGCAATATAAGTTTTACATTGAGAATAATGGGAATTTTTAACTAAACCTGCATGACATACATAAGTGATAAATGATTTTTGAGCTAGAGAACGCATAGCCTGTGAGTTTTGAGCTTAATTGTATGGTTACATTCAAACCATAATTTTTATTCCTGTGTGTTCCGCCCTTCTTTTATATTCTGATGTTCTTTACTTTGTTTTAATTTATATGTCCAATTATAGAATATAGAATATAGAATATAGATACATACCAAAAGAATGATTGAGGCCATTATTTGAATTTAGCTCACTTATCCCAAAATAACCTACCTTTTACACCACCCTTGTTAGCCCCCTTGAGCCTTTAAACCCCTTTTATTCTATTTAGCCACACTACTAGCCTTATGCAGAAAAACAAAATAAAATCCCAAGTTGAATCCTTGGTTACCTTAAGATAGCAAATTATGAATAGTTTAAATATGGGAAACCTATTGGGAACATGGATGATAAAAACAAAAGGTAGAAAAGTTGAAAAAAATAAAGCAACTCAAAATAAGAAATTTTGGGAAGCATGCTCATGAGAAATCAAAGTGATTAAATTACCATGTGCATTAAAAAAAAAAGAGAAGTTATTTTTCAGTATTTAATAAAAGGGATACAAAAGAATTCCCCAAATGCAAAAATAAAAGCAATGCACATGGGATAAAAAAAATAAAAATTGAAACATGAGCATGTAACATCAAAAGTGGGAAAATATGGGAAAATAGGTAAAGTAATTTTGTTTTACTAAGTATGTATGTTAGGTGAGATCTTAGTCTAATTAAGGATTTACTTATTAGCTCACTTAGCCTTATACATATATCCTCACCTTTACCTTGGCCCCATTACAACCTTAATTAAAGACCTCGTGATTTTTGGTATGACTGTATTCTATGATTGTTGATTGGTTAGATGAAGAACAAAGTTATAGAAAGGAAGAATAAAAAGAGGAATAGAGTGATTAACCCAATAAACACTGAGTGACTAGAGAGTAAACACAAATCTAGTGAGGGTTCAATAACTCATTAACATTTATCTCTGTTTGAATTATCTAATTGTCTTGCAAGTTCATAAAATGCTTTTTCTCCCATCTCAATTGTAAAAGAGTTTATTGATTAAGGCTTGGCTATATATACATATATGACTCCTTGAGAATGTGAATTAATTTGACTACCTGTATGCTTTATATATGAGTGAATAAATTAGAATTGCATGACTCATTTAGGTAGTTGCATTTAGATTAGATTGCATTGCACGACATTCCATCACTTTAACCTTACTTATTACCTTAGATTTAGCATGAGGACATGCTATTGTTTTAGTGTGGGGAGGTTGATAAACCCATATTTTATGATGTATTTTGTGCTTAGTTTGTGTGATTTATTCAATCCTTCACCCACTTATTCATGTTAATTGCATGGTTTTACTTTCCCTTCCTTATTATGTGATGTATGTGAAAAACATGTTTCCTATGCTTGTAAATTAATTATTTTAATCACCTTTAATTCCATTCGATGCCATGATCAGTGTGTTGAGTAGTTTCAGATCTTCTAAGGCAGGAATGATTCAAAGGATGGAAAGGAAACATACAAAAATGGAAGGAAAGCACAAAATGGAGTCCCTGAAAAAACTGGCATCCACGCGATCGCATGGACGACGCGATCACGTGCCAAGCGCGAATCAGCAGCGACGTGGCCGCATGACTGACGCGACCGCGCGCCTTAAGCAGAACACATATGACGCGGCCGCATGACCGACGCGACTGCGTGGCAAGGAAAAGCTCCGAATGACGCGACCGCGTGACCCACGCGGACGCGTGACAGAGGCTACGTACCAGAAATTCCAGAAAACGCTCATAGCGAATTCTGAAGCCCTTTTTGGCCCAAATCCATGTCCAGAAGGCATAGACCAGACGTTATGAAGTGAGGGAATGCATCCATTCAAGGAGAGCTCGCCAATTTCCACTTCTCATGTTTTAGATCTAGTTTTGAGATAGGTTCTCTCCTCTCTCTCTTAGGATTAGGATTTAGGACTTCTCTTAGTTTTAGGAGTAACTCTCGATCCAGGTTTAATGTTTCTTTACTTTAGTTGATTATTTACTTTTGCAATTTGATTTATGAATTCTTCTATGTTCCAGATTAATTGAATTAATGTTATTTGAGGTATTCCAGTTTAATATTGCTTTCTCTCATTTATGCTATTATTGCTTTTACTCTGAAGACATCTTTATTCCACTTGATTTACTTTTCTCCTTTTAGATTTGGTTAAGAAATCATTAACTCAGGAGTTATCCAATTCAACAGCATAATTGATAATTGTTATCTTGCCAATTGAATTGAACTTCAATAATCCCAATATTTTCTTAGGAAATAAATAGGATTCGATGATCAAACCAATTTGTCCCTTGACCTTCCCTTGCTTTAGCAAAGGTTAACTAAGAGGAATTAAGATTCGACTTTCATTGTTATTGATAAGAATAACTAAGCCTGGACTTCCAATTTCTCATACCTTGCCAAAAGTTTGCTTTACAGTATTTGTTTATCTATTTTAATTGCTATTTAAATCAACTGTCATATTTGTCCCTCATTCTTAAAACCCCTAATTCTACAATCTTCATAACCGATAAAAAGAACATACTTCCCTGCAGTTCCTTGAGAAGATGACCCATGGTTTGAATACTTTGGTTATCAATTTTTAAGGTGTTTGTTACTTGGGACAACCAAAACGTTTGTACGAAGGGATTTCTGTCGGTTTAGAGACTATATCTACAACGCGACTATTTTTATGAAATTCTGTACTGGCAAAAATCTCGCTCGTCACAGTGCGGTCTTTATTTCAAAATCTATAACCACCACTGGGTGATGCGCTTGAAACGGTTGCATTGTAAAATCAGGGGCTCCTTCCTCCTGGATAGTAATTCTCCTAGGTTCTGCCATGTCATCTGCACGTGAATCAACCGAATCAGTAGAACAGGGGCTGGTTTCTTCTTCAACTGACGTTTCAGATCCGCCCTTAGAGAGGACTAACCGACGCCGAGCTCGCCTTATTCGTGAAATAGTCCTTTCAATTTCAGGATCGAATATTGGCAAGCTTTGATCAGGAAGTGAATGCATCATTTGACGAAAGAAACATGCAGCTCATAGTAGCAGAATAAAATAAAATGCAAATAAATAAATTCTAATTAATAACTTTAGCACTCTATTGCAACTCCCCGGCAACGGCGCCAAAAATTGATGGTAGCAGAAATTGGTGAATTAAAAATTGTTAAAATATATACGTTGCAAGTATAGTTCTTAACTCGCCAGAAATCCACTTATCAATTTAGAAAGGTGTCACAGAAATTTAAAATTAAAATACTGGGAGTATGAATCCCAGGTCGTCTCCCAACAAGTTGCAGCAAAGTGTGCTATTTTATTAATCAGAGGTTTTCAAAAAGGTTTGAGTTGAGTAATCAGGAAATTAAATTGGAGAATTTGAATAATGTAAATAAAAGCCTTGATTGGGAGTTGATTAGTTGGAATCCCTATTATTGTTGGAATACTCTCAAGATTAATTGACAATTAAAAGTTGTCCTGTTTAGTTATCCTTTACTAGGTAAGGGAAAGTCAAACAAGTTGGAATGCTACGTCTGTTCACAATTTGCAATCCACTTAATTAAAAGAGATTGGTGTTAGTGACTAGAAGGCAATCCAACCATAAATCCAATTACAATCTTTCTTTTAAGCTTTCTAACTCAAGGGTTCCCTTCAATCAACTCCCCATCAAGTTAGGGAACTACTCGCTCATTGTGAATGTAAAATTCATAGCATATGAAAAGGAATTAAAGAAAGACATTGTAAATAAAAATTAAAATAATTAATTAAAAAATAAAGATAATCCTTATATTAAATAATCCAAAAAGATATTCCAATGTTAAAATTGAACAAAGCAAAGAACATGGAAGAGTAAGCCAAGTAAAAAAAACGAACTAGAATGACGAAGTCTTGATGAGGTAATAACTCTTCTCAGTGTCCCAATGCAAAGAGCAATCGAAAAGTAAATCCTAAGAACTATGAATGTCTAGAGAGAAAACCTAGGGGAGGAGTAAAAACTAGATCTCCAAACTAAAATTCTGTAGAATGAATGTTGTGTTTTGGTTTCTGCATGTTCTCTGGCTCTAGTCTGCTGTTCTGGGCCGAAAACTGGGTCAAAATAGGGTCCAAAATCGCCCTCAGCGAATTCTTCAGATTATGCAGATCGCGCATGTCACGCGATCGCGTTATCTATGCGGACGCATCATTCGCATTTTTCCCTGCCACGCGTTCGCGTCGTCCACGCCTCCGCGTCGCTTGTGCTTTTCCAAGCCGTGCGGTCGCATGAGTCAGGCGGCCGCGTCACTGCGATTTCTCCTCTTTCGCGCGATCGCGTGAGCCATGCAGCCACGTCACTTCTCGCTAGTTATCTCCTCAATTTCTTGTGTTCCTTCCATTTTGCTAGCTTCCTTTCTAATATCCAACTCATTCATGCCCTATAAAGCCTGAAACGCTTAACATACAGATCACGGCATCGAATGGAATAAAGGAGAATTAAAATGCATAATTAAAAGTCTCTAGGAAGCAGCTTTCAATCATGCAATAATTTCAGGAAGGAAATATAAATGCATGCTAAATTAATGAATAAGTGGGTAAGGATCATGATAAAACCACACAATTAAACACAATATAAACCATAAAATAGTGGTTTATCAGAGGTTCAAGGATGGATACAAGCATAAACCACCTTGACAAGAGGCCTCCCAAATGTCCAACTTAAGGACTTAAACTAAAAGTGCTTGGTGGGAGACACCCCACCATGGTAAACTCTTTCCATTCTCTTGTAGATATAATGAATGAATGAATTGAGTTCCATTGTATATAATTTCTTTACTTCTTGTTATATTTTGCTTGCTTGCTAAGATGTTTATATATTCTATGATCTAATTAGAGATGATTCTTTGAATTTGAGTTTTTGCTTGGATTGCAAGTTTCCTCAATTTGTTTCAAAAATCCCCAATATTTCAAAAATGTGTTTAATTTTGCATCTTAGCTAGTTTTACAATTTTAGAGGAGGATGAGAAGGCTATGAGCCCTCTTTGATGCTCATAAAAAAAAAAAAAACAAAGCCACGCGCAAGCGCAAAGCGCGCACGCGTCGGCTGCGCATTTTAACTATCTGGGCCAAGAACCAGAGAGTTGTGCCACTTTTAGGCCAACTCTGTGTCTCAACCCACGCGGACGCACGCTGTACGTGTCCGCGCCACACCATGTTTCACTACCCATGCGTTGGCGTACTTCGCGCCTCCGCGCCCATCCCTTAAGCTCAAGCCATCCACGCGAACGCGCAAAGTACGCGCGCGTGTCGATGCCTTTTAGCATCAGCCAGGCCAAAGGACCCGAGAGTTGTGCCAACTCTGGGCCTCTTTTGTGCCTCTGGCCCAGCACACCCGCGTGGATGCGCACCGTACGTGTCCGCGCCGATCCCTATTTCTCCCATCTACACGTAAGTGCGTATGGCGCTTCTGCGCCACTCCTTAATTACCTCCACCCATGCAATCGCGCATGGTGCGCGCACGCGTGGATTCGAATTTTTACTTACCCAGGGACGCGACGCCCTAGCGCATTCGCGCAAAACCCCCTTCGTCCCTCACCCAACGTCTCTCCTTCTCCTTTTCACCCATAACCACCACCATCATCTCCATAACCAGCCTCCCTCCAGCGACCTCCGGCGCACACCACCGCTGCCATTACCGCGCGTTCCAGCGTCCTCTTCCTCGCCCTCACCCCTCTTCCTCGCTCTCCCACTTTCTCTCACTCGTCTGCCTCCTCCTCTCTGTTTTCTCTCACTTCGCCTCTGCTCCGTCACCGCCCTCGACAGCTGCGACCCCATTGTCGGCGGCGAACACCCCGGTGACATCCCAGGCCACCTTCCTTGCCCTGGCCACTCTTCTTTCCTGTTCTGCTTCCTCTCTGTCTCACAGGTTTCTGCCCCTGTTCTGCTCCTTTATTGTTTTACATTAATTTTTATTAATTTAGTTTAGTTAGCTTAGTTAGTTAGTTTAGTTTACTTTAGGTGGTTAGCGAATCTGGGCTGAGTAATGGATTTAGGATTAATTGAATATTTTGCTACTGTGTGAAATTGCTCTGTTTCATTGCTTTGCTTGTGCTGTATGCTTGGCTTGCCATTATTGAGTATTGCTTTGCTCATGGATACTGGTTGTTTACTTATTCACAACTGCTTGTTGCCTAATTTAGTTTAAATCGCTCTCTAATGCTTTGTTGCTACACTATTGGCTTGATAGCCCCAGTCATATGAACTCATACATGATCTTTGTGCTTTTGACTTTTGATGAATTCATATGGGATCTGATTTGACTGTCTAAATTTGGGATTTAGCCAATGTACTGCTGAAATGCTGCCGGATTTTTCTTAACCGTATTTCTTGAATTGACAATTGTTTGATGGATGTAACAAACTTCTATTTGATGATTTCTGTATCAGAAAGAATTGTGTCGTCTAAATGGTTTTGAAAATTCCTCAAGAACAGGTTCTTTGGTTATGCCTCTAATACTGCTTGCTTGTTTGCAATGCTAACTCGCATATATGCATTGCATGATTGAGAATTGAGCCTAATTTGCTTGCTTCACAAGATTGATGAGTTCTTCTATCTATGTGGCCACTGTGATTTAATTCCTTTATGCCCAAATTACCCTTGGTCGCATAGCGCATGAATTTTTCAAATCTCATCCCAATCTTTGTGACTTGCACGCATTGTTGGAATTGGTGTTAAATATGCTTGATTTACTTGTTTTTCAAGGTTTCGCTTTCACCAACACCAATTCACATAACTCTAGTGATCCTTGCATTGATTGATGGTCTATTCTATATTAGTTGCTTTCTAGCTACACCATATTTCATCATCAATGACTTGATGCATTTCATGATTGTGAACATGCTTACATTCCTATTTTGTGCATTCTCTTTTGAATTGAGCTAGTAACCACCATATCACTGATTTTTAAACTGATTTCAAACTTTAATCTATTTAACTAACTAACTTTTTTTCGTTTTCAACCTAACTCTTTTGGTCATTATTTTGGATATGGTGTTTCTTAGACTTGATGAACAAGTAATGTGCAAATGTGGGTTGAATTCTTGGTTTGAAGTATAATTTGAACTCTGAATCTTGTTGCTAGCATTCCAAGAAATCTCTTTTCTTTATTCACTTCATGAATGTGCTTTGCTTTGAGTGCTTTATATCTGCTTGGCTATCTGCTTATATTGTATCATCTCTGTTTTTCAGGATGTCGGACAAAGAAAAGGCTATAGCCACTACTTCTAAAAAGAGGAAGCGCTCTAAGTCCTCTACCCCCTCTCCCTATGCAAATTATGCTAAGAATCCGCTGAATGAGGTGGACAAGGAAAATCAGCTGCTGCCACCCACTGACCTAATCAAATTCCCAAACCTCTACTGTGAGCTTCGCTTCTCCGACTTCCGGAAGAACAATCTGAACATTGAGAAGAAATTGCTTCTTCCCAATGATGTGAGCCGTGCCATTAACACCCGTATTCTGGAGTTAGGATTGGACTTTATTGACAGAGATTTGGGGAGAGTGAACACTTCATGGGTGAGAGAATTTTATTGCAACTTCTTCTGAGCCAATATTGGTTCAATGCAGCTACAGGGTAGAGAGATTATGATCACTGAGGATGCTATTGGGGATGCACCGCTTTGCCACCATCATTCTGATGAGACCTGCGCCTATAGGCAGGCAGAGGTAGCTATTCTCTCTATGACCTTTGACTATGAGGCACTTAAGCGCGTGATTGCCACTCCTGATGCTCTTTGGGTGATGGATTCGAACAACAAGAAGCCCAAGGGGATGCGCTTCGCTTATCTGACGAAGGAGGCCAAGACCTAGCAGCATATCTTCGCCCACTATGTCTTTCCCACCACTCACTTTTCAGAGATTCTAATGGATATGCTGATTCTGATTGGGTGTGTGATGCAAGGGAAGGAGGTGAACTTCCCTCGACTGATCAGGCATAGTATGTGGAGAGCTCATATTCGCGGCTTGCTACCCTTCCTTACACTGGTCACCAGCATGATTGAGCTGGCAGGTGTCCCATGGGAGGATGATGATGTGACACCACCACCCCCAGATGACGATGACAAGGAGACTACCATTCCATGGGGTGGGTGGGTGCACGAGAAGCCCCTACCCAAACGCCGTTCCCGAGCCAGAGTAGTGGAGGAGGCAGCTCAGCCCTCATCGTCAGTAGCAGTCGCAGCACCCTTAACACCACCGCCACCAGCACCTGAGTCAACTTATCTATTGGTGCAGCACCTCCTCCGCTTCATGGAGCGTTTCGAGCGTCGTGTCATGCGACGTCTCGATCGCATCGACCAGGTGTTTGTATCACAAGGCATCGAGCTACTGCCGCTCCCAGACTCTCCTGCTTCCGACGAGCAGGATCAGGAGGAGGAGCCGGCTGAGGAGCCGATTCATCAGGATGCACCTCCAGAAACACAGGCCACCATTGAGGTCCAGCAGCCTCCTGAGGATCCACAGCCACATCCAAAGCCACAGCCAGTCCCAGTCCCACAGCCCGAGCCTAAGGAGCCCGGCGCGATTGTTGATCCACATCCCGAGCTTCAGTAGTAGCATCGAGGATGATGGTTGATTCTAAAGTGTGGGGAGGTCACCGTTCGTGACTGGTGTTTGCATTTATGTGGTGAACTTTTGGACATCTATTTCTGCTTCCTGCTACTTTATGTTATTTTGCACTTTATATTTTAGATTATTTTGGGATGACTGTATATATCTGCTATTATAGATACGCTTGTTTTGGTTGTTGCATACTTTTAGTATATATATATATATATATGTTTTGCATCTTAGTTTTTGATTGTGATTAGAAAAGTGTTTTGGATTGGTAAATTCTAGTTGATCCTTTTTGTATAAGAATTATGTTTTAATTGAAAAAAGGGTAAACTAGGAATTTTTTTTTTAAATTTTCTAAATCACAACATTGCATTAGAATAAGCTTAGTCAATATGATAAAATTTTCAAGAAATTCAATTTTTAGGGTACCACCTAATTGGTTGAAAAATTTTTTTAAAACTTGCTTGAGTTATACACTTGTGGATCATGTTTTGAGCAAAGAACACAAGCCTGTGAGATTTGAGCCTAATTGTGTGGTTACATCCTATGACCACTTACTTTCATTCTTGTGTGCAATATTCTCTTCCTATGATTGTAATCTTTGATTTGTTTGATTCTTTATGTCCATTATTTTGTGTATACATGCAATTATATGATTGAGGCCATTGTTCAAATAGCTCACTTACCCAAAATAACTTACCTTTTATCTTCCATTGTTAGCCAATTTGAGCCTATGCTTAACCCATTTGTTCATTATTATAGCACATTACAAGTTTAAGTGAAAAACAATAAATGTCCCTTGTTTGGATCTTTGATTAGCTTAGGCTAGTGAGAGTGCTCATTACTTGATTTTGGGAAGCTTGGGTATATTGGTTAGAGATAAAAGTGTATTTATATTTTTGTTGAAAATTTCTCAAGAATTGGGTACATACTCATGTAGTAATCATATGTAAACCATATGCATTGATGTTCTTGTATATATTTTAGTTAAAAAAAATATTTTAAATTTTGCAACAAAAAAGGAACAAAGGGTCCCAAAGTTTAAGGGTTCAAAAATTCAATGCATATGTGAGGTATTAAAAAGGGATTGCATGAGTGTGTGAAAAGTGAAGAATGGATAGCTAGGTTTGTTTAGAATTGTTTAGGTTTTCATAAGTTAGGTGGGAAGTTTAAGTTAATCAAAGATTCAAATTTCAAGCTCACTTGACCATATGCATCCTACCTTGACTCTAGCCCCATTACAACCTATGGGAAGTCCTCTTGATATTTGTATGCATGCATAAAGTAATTGTTGATTGTTAGATGAAAAACAAATCTTGGAAAGCATGATTAGGGGAGAAATGAGTGAAGCAACCCCATACACTTGAGTGCATAGAGCGGATACACATCCGGCGACGGTTCAATCGCTCAATTACATGTTTCAACCCGTGATCATCTTTTCTTGCAAGTTTGAGAACTCTTTTAATGATTCAATCCAATTGTGGTTTGCTTGATTGCTAATACCTTAGCCCTTGTGCTTGTATGTGTAATCTTGGAAATTGATTTATTTTGACTAAGCCATTACATCATGTAAATAGATTGCATATAGATAGATTGCATTTAGTTAGTTTCATTGAATAAATGTTAATACCCTTTGCTTCTTCTTGATTTTAGCATGAGGACATGCTTAGTTTAAGTGTGGGGAGATTTGATAAACCTCGATTTCGTGATTTATCTTGTCCTTATTTTGGGGGATTTTACCACCTTTTTCCACATTTATTCAATGATATAGCATGGTTTTGTAATTCTCCCTTGAATTTTGCTTAAGTGTAAAAACATGATTTTTAGGCCCAAAATTGGTAATTTTGATTCATTTTGATTCCATTCGATGCCTTGATGTATGTGTTGAGTGATTTCAGGTTTATAAGACAAGTATTGGATGGAAGAAATGAGTAGAAAAGCATACAAAGGGGAGAATGCATGAAGAAACAAAGATTGGGAATGCATCAAAGGACGCGCACGCACACAAGGCGCGCATGCGCAAAAGTGGTCTCGCCAATAGATGCGCACGCGTACTTGCCGCGTCCGCGCGAATGGAAAAATTTGCCATTTGACGTGCACGTGCACCTGGCGCGCACGCGCCAATATGAAGTCCAAGCAGAGGATATGATTTCAAACACGGCCGGAATGCCGCCACCTGTAAGGCAGAGTCTGCTTACAGAGGATAAGGCGCATACGTCAGTTAGCGAGAACTGTACCTATGCTGACTGGAAAACCATACCCGTTTCAGCTACTTTGGGTTACGTCGGGAGCGGGTAGAAACCGACAAATGAGCTCATTACCTGCACTAGGGCTAGACATGCATCATACTTGGTTGTTCATTTCCTTTGTTATGATTGTGGTATGAATGTATGCTTTCCTTGTTTCTATTCTATTCTCTGTGTCTGTGTTGTATTTTCTTGTATTCTTCTGTTTGTGTTCTGTTTTTTATTTTCTCTATTTCCTCTATTTATCTTCATCATCTATTTACTGCTTTTTGTATTTTGCTATTCGTTTGCAAAACAACATATAATTAATGAACTTAACTAATAACCCCGACCCTACTAAGAACTCCCCATTTCTTACCCCTTCTCTCTCCCTTCCCCCTTCAGATGGAAGCATGAGTACCCTTTCATAGTTCGCTGACGATCGTTCCCAAAAAGGATTCCTCTTTAGGTAGTCATCTGAGTTTAGGGTGAATCTCGTTTTTTGTTTATATGTATATACTGTGAGACCCGCCAATGTCTGCACCCTGTTTGTACGTGAACTTTAACCTAAATCCTGTGTACGAGACTCCTGTTGTGTGGCTACTTGATGAGGTACCAGAGTGACGTCGTAATGCAATGTCTCATCGTGCAGAGGAGTAACAAATGATGTTCTACCTTTTGATGATGTTCCACCTGACTTGAGTTTTGAAGACTTAGAACGTACTTTCCCTCACTTTAGTAGTTTAAAGGGACTAGGTGAGTATAGAATCTAGGCTATCCTGGGTGCCAGCTTAGGGACTTCTTAAATAGGTCAGGGCCTGGGATGTTGTATGTATATATGTATATAGTTATTATCTAGCTATATCTAGGGGTGTTCTAACTAATAGTCTATGCTCTAACAAAGGCTGAATCACCGAATGTTGTCAACTACTTGTGATGTATTTATGTGTGGTTGTTTATAACTGTTTTATCTGTTATTATTTGTGAATTGATTATAAATGATTCTGTTTATTAATTCAAACATTTAAAAAAAAAAAGTACCTCGCAAACTAACTACGCTTTTAACAACGAATCAGGCTCATATAATAAATAATAGATAATAATTAGGATGACAAGTTGGTAGCGCTCAGTTTCTAGTATGATCATGACGTACCAGAAATTGGGTCATTACAATTTAGTATCAGAGTAGTTCCTTTCCAGTAGAGCCTGGGAGTGGACTGACTATGCTTCATTGCATACTCTGCTTGTGTGTCTCATGCCGTTAGCGTATCTTTAAGATACATTTGGCATGAATGTCTATGAGCACTCATTTTGGGAATGTTCATGTTTAACTTGAGATATTAAGACTGATCACCTTAATATTGATTGTTTGGTATGGATAAGACCTCAATGACTGTGAATAGGCATAGTTTAATCGAGCTCCAAACGACGAATCGATGTGAGCCACAGTTATCTTCATAGCTGTTATGATCTCCATGGCTATGACTATGTGAGATTTGGGTACCGTAAGGAACGGACCAATCTCTTCGTTAGGATGGCTTGAAGGAAATAGACCGCTTGAAAATGGATTCTTGCACGCGGCTAAAATTTTGAGGGCAAAATTTTCTTTTAGGAGGGTAGAATGTAACAACCCTGATTTTCAAGTACGCGAGATCTTTTCTGAAGACACGGATTTCTCCAGAAGATCAGTAAAGGGAACAACTCTTCTGTATCATCAAGCATCTCAATCTTCATTGTCATTATATTATCTTTAACTCAGGACCTTAGTTGAGACAAGCCTGACAACACAATCACGAAGAACCTTGTTTTTGAACTGTATCGGTTAGGAGTTTTTATTCTAGTTTTCGTAAATAATATCAGTTTGATGAACCGGACTCGATTCATGAGAAAAGAGAGATAATAGGATAATATTATCATTATATGGGTATTAGATGCTTCTTGAATGATATTATAAGCTTACCTGGTCAGTTTTAGTTAAAAATCGAAAATCGGTTTAACCGGGTTCACAGTTTACTGGTGCAGCTTAGGACCAGCACTCTCTGATGACTTTAGAAATTCTAAGGCCTCATCATACATGTTCTATTCTCATGATAAATATGTTACTAGTGCCATTTATGCTAGTAGCTCAGAAAATAATTTTTAGAGATGTTTTTACAAGTGTTCCGATACATCTTGTTTTAGTAGTTATACACCTGAGATATTTTAATATTATTTTAATCCACCTCCAAGCCAACCAATCACAACTCACCCTACACCCCCAAAACCCCAAAGGCTGCCTCATTTGCTCATTGTGGCCGAAAATCATTAAGAGAAAAAGGTGAGAAAAGTTCTTAGTTCCAAATCTTCAAAGCTTGATTTCTTCTAAACTAAAACTCAAATCAAAACTCCGATTTTACCAAAATGATCTTCTCTTCTTTCTCTACATAACCATATAACATATCAAGGCTGGAAATAAGGTGAGATGGCTGTCTCCCTCCCTCTTCAATTCGGTTTTCAAGGAAACATGCTTAAACAAGTGTTTTCTTGATGTTCTTCCTTAGATCTCTTGCTTAGCTTGACTTGTGGGCCAAAGATCTTTGATTTTCTGCACGTTTAAGGTGAGGATAACTTTCCTAAGATTCTGCTGAAGTTCTTTTAGTTGATGGTTTAGAGTTTTAAAGTTGTTCTTGGTGTGTTTTAGGAGGAAAAAGTGCTTTAAGAACACTTCAAAGAGTAACCGGATTTGGAGCAGCAAATCAAGGTAGGGTTTGATGAATTTAATCTTGATTAATTGTGTTTGAGTTGTGTTATTATGATATGGTTTGGTTATGCTTGAAACTGATTGTTTATATGAGTAATACTTGTTGAAATTTTGGTGAAAATTTGATGAAATTTGACGAAATTCAAGCTATGAACTAGTGTTCTTGTGGCTGCTGGAAAACAAAAACCTAACCCTTAAATTGGGGTTCAATTTGTGTTGAAATCATGTGGAAAAGATGGGGCTTTAGTGGCTGCAATTTTATTTTGCATTATGGTAAAAATCAGTTGCTGAAAAGATTGAAAAACGGGTAAAAACAGAGAAAGAATCTGAAGAATTTACGAAGAATAAGAAGAACACTTTGAATGTGATGAAGAACATGGAAGAACAGGCCTTAGATCTTAAAAAGGGCAAGGAAGTAAAATTTTTTGTGTTTGTGGGGTTATTTGGTAATTTCCAAAAGTTAGGGTGGTTAAAGTAGAAATATTAAAAGTTACGGGTGGTAAAAAGTAAATTTTAAAGGTTAAAGGTTAAAGTAAAGTTAATTTTCAAAAATTTAATAATAAAATAATAAATAATAATAAAATATTAAATAATAATATTTAATTAAAAAGAATATTTTAATAAAAATAATAAAATAATGCGGAAAAGGCAGTTTTCTGTAAAAGCTTTAGAAAGACAACTTTAAGCGCAGAATCTCATAATTACCTTCATAAAACACTTACGGAGTGGTAATAACATGTTAGTGAGGCAAAGATAAAAGAAAGATAAAAAGTTGAAGAAAAGATAAAAGTCGAAGAAAAAGTCTGTAAAGTTTTAATGACAGAAAGAGACAGAGATTAGTGAACGAACTATGGCAACATAGTTAGTCCTTGAGTTGCAACTAGGGTTAGGTAATATATGAAAAATTAAGCTGTTTCAGTATAGAATTAATGAACCTATACTTGGAACAGTTTAACTATTCATACCGAAATTTACATAAGCTTTAAATACATACGTTAAACAGAGAAATCAGAGCAGAGTAGAGAAACACAGAGAACAGAGTAACCAGAGAAAAGTAAAGAGATACAGAAAAAAGAGTAATCTGATAAAGAGAAATGGTTTGAGTTAATATGTTGTAAAAGTAAAAGCTGTAAAGTTTGTATAGTACGATTGAGCGGAGAAAGAAAGAAGTACTACATAAGAATGTGAAAGTGATGATGAATAATGAGAATGATAATGAATGATGGTAATGAGAATGATTATGTGATGATCTGCTACGTGAAGGCAGTCAGATAGATAGTGGTACGACCACAGAGTATTTTTCAGTGCTACACAGCTATTGAGAGCTATACCTGCAACTGATAACCTGGGATCACTTGGAGAGGATATTAATTCATATATAGCTAGAATGCCGCACCTGTAATGGAAGGATTGCTTACAGAGGATATGATTTCATACACGGCTGGAATGCCGCCACCTGTAAGGTAGAGTCTGCTTACAAAGGATATGACGCATACGTCTGTTAGCGAGAACTATACCTATGCTGACTGGAAAACCATACCCATTTCAGCTGCTTCGGGTTACGTCGGGAGCGGGTAGAAACCGACAAATGAGCTTATTACCTGCACTAGGGCTAGACATGCATCATACTTGGTTGTGCATTTCCTTTGTTATGATTGTCGTATGAATGTATGCTTTTCTTGTTTGTATTCTATTCTCTGTGTCTGTGTTGTATTTTCTTGTATTCTTCTGTTTGTGTTCTGTTTTCTATTTTCTCTATTTCCTCTATTTATCTTCATCTTCTATTTACTGCTTTTTGTATTTTACTATTTGTTTGCAAAACAACATATAATTAATGAACTTAACTAATAACCCCGACCCTACTAAGAACTCCCCATTTCTTACCCCTTCTCTCTCCCTTCCCCCTTCAGATGGAAGCATGAGTACCCTTTCGTAGTTCACTGACGATCGTTCCCAAAAAGGATTCCGCTTTAGGTAGTCATCTGAGTTTAGGGTGAATCTCATTTTTTGTTTATATGTATATACTGTGAGACCAGCCAATGTCTGCACCCCGTTTGTACGTGAACTTTAACCTAAATCCTGTGTACGAGACTCCTGTTGTGTGGCTACTTGATGAGGTACCAGAGTGACGTCGTAATGCAATGTCTCATCGTGCAGAGGAGTAACAAATGATGTTCTACCTTTTGATGATGTTCCACCTGACTTGAGTTTTGAAGACTTAGAACGTACTTTCCCTCACTTTAGTAGTTTAGAGGGACTAGGTGAGTATAGAATCTAGGCTATCCTGGGTGCCAGCTTAGGGACTTCTTAAATAGGTCAGGGCCTGGGATGTTGTATGTATATATATGTATATAGTTATTATCTAGCTATATCTAGGGGTGTTCTAACTAATAGTCTGTACTCTAACAAAGGCTGAATCACCGAATGTTGTCAACTACTTGTGATGTATTTATGTGTGGTTGTTTATAACTGTTTTATCTGTTATTATTTGTGAATTGATTATAAATGATTCTGTTTATTAATTCAAACGTTTTAAAAAAAAAGTACCTCGCAAACAAACTACGCTTTTAACAACGAATCAGGCTCATATAATAAATAATAGATAATAATTAGGATGACAAGTTGGTAGCGCTCACTTTCTAGTATGATCATGATGTACCAGAAATTGGGTCGTTACATTACTAGCTTTTTCTGCTTGCTTTTTCTTTTTCTTTCTTTTTTTTCGCCATTTTTTTCGCAAGCTTTGTTTTTCACTTCTTTTTATTGCTTCAAGAATCAGTTTTGTGATTTTTTCAGATTATCAATAATATTTCTCTTTTTTCATTATTCTTTCAAGAGCCAACAATTTTAACATTCATAAACTTCACTATAAAAAATATGCACTATTCAAGCATTCCTTCAGAAAACAGAAAGTATTGTCACGACATCAAAATAATTAAACTATTTTCAAGATAGAATTCGAAATTCATGTACTTCTTTTTCTTTTTTAGAAAACATTTTTCATCTAAGAAAGGTGAAAGATTCATGGAATCATTCATCGCTTTAAGACATAGACACTAAACACTAATGATCATGTAATAAAGACAAAAAACATATACAGAACATAAGGCATAGAAACCGAAAAACTGAAAAATAAGAACAAGGAAATTAAAGAACGGGTCCACCTTAGTGATGGCGGCTAGTTCTTCCTCTTGAAGATCCTATGGAGTGCTTGAGCTCCTCAATATCTCTTCCTTGCCTTTGTTGCTCTTCCCTCATGGCTCTTGTTGAGGTCCATGAGTGGGCTCTCTTGTTTGCTTCATCCTCTTTCTAGTGATGGGCTTTTGAGATGAATCTCTCCATCTCCCATGACTCAGAGTTGGAAGCAACTTCCTTCCCTTTCCTCTTCCTAGAGGTGTCTCTGGCCTTAGGTGCCATTAGTGGTTATGGAAAAACAAAAAGCAGAGCTTTTTTTCACACCAAACTTAAAAGGTTTGCTCGTCCTCGAGCAAAAATAAGATAGAAGGGAGTAGAAGAAGAATGATGCAATTAATTTTGAAAACTTATTACTGTATACAAGAAAAATTAAAAAGAGTTGAAAAGAATTTGAAGAGATATGTATGTTTTAAAACGTTTTGGAAGGAGTTGAAAAGAATTGAAAAAAAGAAGAATTAAAAAGAATTGGAAAGGTTATTAATATTTGAAAATAGAAATTGAAAGATGAACGTTTAAAATATGTTTAATGCAAAAAATTATGAATTAAAACATGAAAAAAAAATCGAATTGGAAACAAAATTACCTCCCTTGTGTCATCCTGGCATTAAACGCCTAGAATGCTATCCATTCTGGTGTTTAAAGCCCACTTGACTGCCTCTTTGGGCGTTTAACGCCCAGCCAGATACTCTGGCTGGCGTTAAATGCCAGGAATCCTTCTTTACTGGGAGTTTTGCTGAACGCCCAGAATGCTGCCATTTCTGGTGTTAAACGCCCAGAATGTTGCCCATTCTGGCGTTTAACGCTCAGAATGCTGCCTGCATGGGCGTTAAACACCCATTCTGCTATCGTTACTGGCGTTTAAACGCCAGTAAGCCTGTCCTCCAGGGTGTGCTGTTTTTTATGCTATTTTTGATTTCGCTTTAATTCTGCAGCTATTTTTATGATTCCACATGATCATCAACCTAAAGTAAACATAACATGGCAATGGAAAACAAATGTCTAAAAAAAATAAATATAATTAAATAACATTGGGTTGCCTCCCAATAAGCGCTTCTTTAATGTCACTAGCTTGACTGTGAGCTCTTAGAGATCTTCACAGAAACTTAGAGCTTAATGGTGGCCTCCCAACACCAAACTTAGAAGTTGAGTGTAAGGGCTCTGTTTGACTCTGTATTGAGAGAAGCTTTTCATGCTTCCTCTCTATGGATACAGAAGAAGATTCTTGAGCCTTAAACACAAGGTAGTCCTTATTCAATTGAAGGACTAACTATCCTCTGTCCACATCAATCACAGCCCTTACTGTGGCTAGGAAGGGTCTTCCAAGGATAATGGATTCATCCTCATCCTTCCCAGTGTCTAGGATTATGAAGTCAGCAGGGATGTACAGGCCTTCAACCTTCACTTAGACATCCTCTACAAGTCCAAAAGCAAGTTTCATTGATTTGTCTTCCATATCTAGTGAGATTCTTGCAGCTTGTACCTTAAAGATCCCTAGTTTCTCCATTACAGAAAGTGGCATGAGGTTTATTCCTGACCCCAGGTCACACAGAGCCTTCTCAAAGGTCATGGTGCCTATGGTACAAGGTATTAAGAACTTTCCGGGATCCGGTTTCTTCTGACGTAATTTTAGTTGCACCAAGGCATTCAGTTCATTGATGAGCAATAGAGGTTCATCCTCCCAAGTCTCATTACCAAATAACTTGGAATTCAGCTTCATGTTTGCTCCTAGATACTTAGCAACTTGCTCTTCAACAATATCTTTATCCTCTTCAGAGGAGAAATACTCATCAGAGCTCATGAATGGCAACAGTAAGTTCAGCGGAATCTCTATAGTCTCTATATGAGCCTCAGATTCCTTTGGTTCCTCATTAGGGAACTTTTTAGTGGTCAGTGGACGTCCATTGAGGTCTTCCTCACTGGAAATCACTGCCTCTTCCTCCTCTATAGGTTCGGCCACTTTGGGTATATTGATGGCCTTGCACTCTCTCTTTGGATTCTCTTCTGTATTGCTTGGGAGAGTATTATGAGGGATTTCAGTAACTCTTTTACTCAGCTGACCCACTTGTACCTCCAAATTTTTGATGGAGGACCTTGTTTCGGTCATGAAACTGAGAGTGGTCTTAGATAGATCAGAGACTATGGTCGCTAAGTCAGAGAGGCTCTGCTTAGAATTCTCTGTCTGTTGCTGAGAAGATGATGGAAAAGGCTTGCTATTGCCAAACCGAATTCTCCCACCATTATTATTATTGAAGCCTTGTTGAGGCTTCTGTTGATCCTTCCATGAGAAATTTGGATTATTTCTCCATGAAGGATTATAGGTATTTCTATAGGATTCTTCCATGTAATTCACCTCTTCCATTGCAGGATTCACAGGGTCATAAGCTTCTCATTCAGAGGAGGCTTCTTTAGTACTGCCGGATGCAGCTTACAATCCAGTCAG
This sequence comes from Arachis hypogaea, assembly GCF_003086295.3. Classification (NCBI taxonomy): domain Eukaryota; kingdom Viridiplantae; phylum Streptophyta; class Magnoliopsida; order Fabales; family Fabaceae; genus Arachis; species Arachis hypogaea. The sequence goes on along the minus strand of NC_092055.1, from coordinate 89,859,408 downwards.
ATTATGAGAAATCATATTGACTTGCTGAGTCAATATTTTGTTCTGAGCCAATATGGCATTTAGAGTATCAATCTCAAGAACTCCTTTCTTCTGAGTCATCCCATTATTCACAGGATTTCTTTCAGAAGTATACATGAACTAGTTATTTGCAACCATTTTAATAAGTTCCTGGGCTTCTGCAGGTGTTTTCTTCAGATGAAGAGATCCACCAGCAGAGTGGTTCAATGACATCTTGGACAATTCAGATAGACCATCATAGAATATACATAAGATGCTCCATTATGAAAGCAGGTCAAAAGGACACCTTCTGATCAATTGCTTGTATCTTTCCCAAGCTTCATAGAGGGATTCACCTTCCTTCTGTCTGAAGGTTTGGACTTCCACTCTGAGCTTGCTCATCTTTTGAGGTGGAAAGAATTTGGCCAAGAAAGTATTGAATAACTTTTTCCAAGAGTTTAGGCTTTCTTTAGGTTGTGAGTCCAACCATATCCTAGCTCTGTCTCTTACAACAAAGGCGAAAAGCATAAGTCTGTAGACCTCGGGATTAACCCCATTGGTCTTAACAGTATCACAGATTTGCGAGAATTCAGCTAAGAACTGACGAGGATCTTCCAATGAAAGTCCATGAAACTTGCAATTCTGCTGCATTAGAGAAACTAATTGAGGCTTAAGCTCAAAGTTGGTTGCTCTAATTGCAGAAATTGAGATGCTTCTTCCATAGAAGTTGGAAGTTGGTGCAGTAAAGTCACCAAACATCTTCCTTGCATCTCCACCATTGTTGTTGGGTTCGGCTGCCATGTCTGCTTCTTTTTCGAAATTTTCTGTAAGGTCCTCTCCGGAGTGTTGTGCTTTAGCTTCTCTTGGCTTCCTCTTCAGAGTACTTTCAGGTTTAGGATCAGCTTCAACAAGAATGCCTTTATCCCTGTTCTTGCTCATATGAAAAAGAAGAGAACAAAGAGAGAAGAGGAATCCTCTATGTCACAGTATAGAGATTCCTTTATGTAAGTAGAAGAATAGAAGAATAGACAAATGAGAAGAGAGAGTAGATGAGTAATTCGAACAGAGAGAAGAGATAGGGGTTCGAATTATGAGTAGAAGAGAAGTGTTAGTAATTAAATAAATAAATAGAAAGAGATGAGAGAGAGAGTATTCAAATTTTAAGAAGAGGGACAAGAAAAATATTTTTATTTTTATTTAATTAATTAAGTTAGTTTCGAAAATATTAAAAGAAATAAAATAAAATTTGAATATAAAACAATTAGTTAATTAAAAAGAATTTTGAAAAAGTGGTTAGTTGTTTTCAAAAATGAGAAGTGAAAAAGTAGTTAGGCGGTTTTGAAAAAGAAAAGAAATAGTAAATTTTTTAAAATTAAAACAAATAAGTCAAGTAGTTAGTTGAAAAAGATTTCAAAATAAATTTTGAAAAGATAAGAAGTTAGAAAAAGATTTTGAAATTAAAATTTTAAAAAGATATGATTGAAATTTATTTTGAAAAAGAATTGAAAAAAAATTAAAAAGATTTGATTTTTAAAATTAAAGTTGATGACTTTACTAACAAGAAACTAAAAATATATGATTCTAGAATTTAAAGATTGAACCTTTCTTAACAAGAAAGTAACAAACTTGAATTTTTTTTGAATCAAAACATTAATTGTTAGCAAGGATTTTCGAAAATATGAAATAAAATTAAGAAAAATATTTTTTTAAAAAAAATTAGTTTTAAAATTTTCGAAAACATTAAAAAAATGAAAAAGAATTGATTTTGAAAAAGATTAGAAAAGATAAAGTTTTTAAATGGAAATTTTTTTGACTTGACTAACAAGGAACAACTAAATTTTAAAAATTTTTTACCAAGTCAACTCAAAATTTCGAAAATAATGAGAAGAATAAGGAAAAGATATTTTTTTTTTACTTTTGAATTTTTAATGAGGAGAGAGAAAAACAAAAAAATAAAACAAAACATAAAAATTTAAGATCAAAACAAATAATACATGCAAGAACACTTTGAATGTCAAGGTGAACACCAAGAACACTTTGAAGATCATGATGAACATCAAGAACATATTTTTGAAAATTTTTAAGAAAAGAAAGACATGCAAGACACCAAACTTAAAAATTTTTAAACTTTAGACACTAATAATTCGAAAATGTATGTGAAAAACAAGAAAAGACACAAAACAAGAAAATGTAAAGATCAAACAAAGAAAATCATCAAGAACAACTTGAAGATCATGAAGAACATAATGCATGAAGTTTCGGAAATTTTAAGAAAAATTAAAAACATGCAATTGACACAAAACTTAAAATTTGACATAAGACTCAAACAAGAAACATAAAATTTTTTTGGTTTTTATGGTTTTATTGAATTTCTTTTTGTATTTTTTTTCAAAAATAAAAATAAAAAGCTTAAACATAAAATAAAATTACCCAATCTAAGCAACAAGATGAACCGTCAATTGTTCAAACTCGAACAATCCCCGGCAACGGCGCCAAAAACTTAGTGCACGGAATTGTGATCTCACTTTTCACAACTCCGCACAACTAACCAACAAGTGCACTGGGTCGTCCAAGTAATAAAACCTTACGCGAGTAAGGGTCGATCCCACAGAGATTGTCGGCTTGAAGCAAGCTATGGTCATCTTGTAAATCTTAGTCAGGCAGATACAAATGGTTATGGGGTTTTGATAATTAAAAGATAAATAAAACATAAAATAAAATAAGATACTTATGTAATTCATTGGTAGGAATTTCAGATAAGCATTTGGAGATGCTTTGTTGCTTCTGAACCTCTGCTTTCCTATTGTCTTCTTCCAATCATGCGTGCTCCCTTCCATGGCAAGCTGTATGATCCTCTCGGATGAAAAACACCAGGTACGGTTTCTGCACGGCTAATCAACTGTTGGATTTCTCGTCTCGGATGAAAAATACCAGGTACAGCTACCGCACGCCTAATCATCTCTCTATCCTTTTGCACACTGTCACTGCGCCCAACATTCGCGTGTTTGAAGCTCGTCACAGTCATCCCTTCCCAGATCCTACTCGGAATACCACAGACAAGGTTTAGACTTTCCGGATCTCAGGAATGCTGCCAATTGGTTCTAGCCTCTACCACGAAGGTTCTAATCTCACAGACTCAATCCGTGGATTAGAGACCCAAGAGAATATACTCTGGCTGTCGTCCAATGACTACGTTGAACATCATGTAGACCGCTTGTGGTTGTCAGGCACGCGGATCTTGGCTAAGCGAGTAACGAAGATAGTGGGTGATTGTCACGGGTCACTCCTTCATTCTGACTTAACTGAATTAAGTACGAGAATATATCTTGGAGAAGAAGCAAGCGTGAATTGAAAGAGAAACAATAGTACTTGCATTAATTCATGAAGAACAGCAGAGCTCCGCACCTTAATCTTTGAGGTGTAGAAACTCCACCGTAGAAAATACATAAGAGAAAATAACCTAGGCATGGCCGAATGGCCAGCCTCCCAGTCTAAAGATCCTAGATATCCAAATACAATAGTAAAAAGTGCTATTTATACTAAACTAGTTACTAAGGATTACAAAAAATAAGTAACTAAGTGCAGATAGTGCAGAAATCCACTTCCGGGGCCCACTTGGTGTGTGCCTGGGCTGAGCATTGAGCTTTACACGTGCATAGGCCATTTCTAGAGTTAAACGCCAGCTTGGATGCCAGTTTGGGCGTTTAACTCCAGTTCTGGTGCCAGTTCTGGCGTTTTACGCCAGAAAAGGGTCTCTCGTGGGCGTTTGAACGCCAGTTTGGGCCATCAAATCTCGGGCAAAGTATAAACTATTATACATTGCTGGAAAGCCCAAGATGTCTACTTTCTAACGCAATTAAGAGCATGCCAATTGGGCTTCTGCAGCTCCAGAAAATATACTTCGAGTGCAGGAGGGTCAGAATCCAACAGCATCTGCAGTCCTTTCTCAGCCTCTGAATCAGATTTTTGCTCAAGTCCCTCAATTTCAGCCAAAAAATACTTGAAATTATAGAAAAACACACAAACTCGTAGTAAAGTCCAGAAATATTATTTTTGCATAAAAACTAATAAAAATATAATAAAAAGTAACTAAAACATATTAGAAACTACCTAAAAATAATGCCAAAAAGTCTATAAATTATCCGCTCATCAGGTGGACGGTTGTTATAGTTCACATTGGCTACTGCAAGGGTATCATCCTCTTGAACTTGATGGCATTGATTGGTGTAATGTGCGGTGCTAGAGCATAAACCACATACTCTAGGAGGCCCTTCAAGTTGGAGGATTTGGGGTGGACCTTGGACGGCTTGGATTGAATAAAATGCTTTTTGTTCCTTGCGCATCTCCGTGAGGAGAGTAGTCATGTCCCCAAGCACTTTGGTCAAACTTGATTCGGAAGGAGGTGCTTCCACCACACCCTTGAGGGGAGTGTTCCTCACCCTTACATGTTGTGTAGCCTCGGCAACATCATTTATCAAGCTCCAAGCTTCCGCTGCCATCTTGTTCTTGGAAAGGGAACCACCGCGCAAAGAACTCTAATGAAATAACTAATGAGCAAGTGAATGTCCAATCCATGGTGTGGACAAGATTCCAATAACCTCTTGAATCGAGTCCAATATTCATGTAAGGTCTCTTGGTCCCTTTGCATTATACCGGAGAATTCTTTCTGGATGTAATCAGTCTTCTCTGGCAGAAAGAACTTGACTAAAAACTCTCTTCTCAACAAATCCCATTCGGTCACAACTTCATCTGGTTGGGAGTAGAACCACTCTTTTGCTTGCACCTCAAGAGAGAAGGGGAAGGTAAAAACCATAGTAGCAATCTCATCGGCACCATGCCTTCGAGCCGTAGAACAAGCAACTTGAAAATCTCTTAGATGTCTAATGGAGTCTTGGCCTGGAAGTCCATGATACTTGGGAAGCAAATTAATCAAACTATTCTTCAACTCAAAGTTTGGATCAAGATTTGGATATCTAGCTTGCAATGGTTGAAGAATAAGATCCGGAGCCCCTTGTTCATGAAAGATTATCCTACGTAGCTCTGCCATATAATGTTCACCTGTAGAAAGCAAAGATGTATTAGTGGTGTCAACCGAAGAATAAGAAGTAATGGACTCTAAGTTGCTATCGGTTCCGTCAAGTGGTTCGGCAAATCCCTCAAGAGAGGCCAAAGTATTAGTCATGTAACGTAACCGCCGCCTAGCTTGCTGAGTGTGCAACAAAGTTTTTTCAATCTTAGGATCAAACTCGGCTAAGCTAGAGTTCGGTTGGGACCGAGTCATCCAACTTAGAATTCATAGCTCATGCATACAAAAAAATCTAAACTAGAAACAAAAATATTGAAGGCACGTAATCTATCTACACTATTCACATATTCACATAACCAATATCAAGGCATACGTTGCAACCATTCCCCGGCAACGGTACCAAAAATTTGATAAGAGAAGATTGTCGTTGGTAAAGAATTTCACAAAAATATAGTCACGTTGCAAGTATAGTCCTAGACCAACATGTAATCCTACCAATCAAATTTAGAATTATAGTTGTCACAAAGTTCAACCCCAATATAAAGTAACCGAGAGTATTGGTCTCGGATCGTCTTCAAGAGAATGGGCAAACATGCGCATCGATATTGGTTAGAATTTCGGGGTTGGGAGTCATAAGCAAGACTTTAATCTACTAAACTTAACATGCAAGAAATCTTAGGGTATGAGCAATTTCAATCTAGCAAGAGAACATATAAGCTACTTCTATTCTAAGACTAAGTAAACGACTAAACTAGCTGCAACAAGAACTAAACAATTGGGATTTTTGGGTTTCAAATATGAACGATAAAAAGCACTCTTGGCTAGGCATAGGAATTGGGGTCACCATCCTTGTCTAATAACTATATCTTGACAATTATGAGGAACCAAGCTCATTAAGTCTACCTCTATGCTTGAAGTACGTATAATGTCTACTTCCAAGCTTGAAGTATGTTAAATGGCTTGCTCAATCTCAACTCATAAGTCCCAATCCAACTACTAATTGACTTAGTAGTAGATTGGTGTCAATGGGTATCAAATTGACCAATAGGGCTCTCAAATCACCAAATCAATTAGACCCAATGACTCAAGTTTACCCAATTCCCTTAGCCTAGGCAAAGAGTAAAGAAAACTACTCCATAATCAAAGGAAATATTTCATCAAACACATGGTATGCATTAATAAAAGACATATTCAAATTGCAAATTAATTGGAAACTACAAATACCCACTAACAATTATCAATAGAAAATAACTCAAATAACACTATTAATCATAGAAAACATCAATGCACTAATAGGAATTCTAGATCTACAAAATTTATAAAATGAGAAGAAAATGAGAAATAACAAGAAAATTCAAACACAAGATCTAAATAAAATTATACTAGGGAATTCAAATTAAGTAATTGAAACTAAAATTAACAAAACCAATTCAGAATTTCAACAACGGAAGATCAAATACAACTAGATCTAGAGAGAAAATAAGAGTTTCTCTCCCTAGAACATGAGAGCCCAAAACTAGCTACAATTGTGTGTAAAGTGTAAAATGATTGATCCCCTCTTACCCCCTTCAATTCCTAGGTCTTTTCCATGCAGAACTAAGTTGGAATTGGGCCTGTAACTCCTCAGAAATCGCCAGCCACAAGTTCATTAATGATGTCACGTGCCGAGCGTCACGTGTGCGCGTCGACCACGCGTGCGCGTCATCTGAGTTTTGCAATCCACGCGTACGCGTCAGGCACGCATACGCATCGGTGAGATTTTTACTCATCCACGCGAATGCGTCAGCTTTTGTGCGCCAATCCTAGCAACATGCTCCCACGCGTGCGTGTCGCAGCCAATTTCCCAAATCTCCATTCTTCATGTTCTTTCTACTTGTGCATGCTTCCTTTCTCTCTTATTGGCCATCCTTGCCCTATAAACTCTGAAATCACTTTACAAACATATCACAGCATCAAATGGTAATAGAAGAGGATTAAAATATAGCATTTTTGAGGTAAAAGATGCATCTTTTCAACCATGAAGTGAAATTAGGACGGAAACACAAAACCATGTAATTTATATGAATGAGTGCGGAAAATATTGACAAAACACCCCAAATTCTACACAATATAAACCACAAAATTGGGGTTTATCAGGAAGGCTTTTCACCTTTCCTGTACAACTCTTGAGGTATTACCTCATGTACCTCCACCTCGCTTCTAATCATGATGGCTCTGTCAATAGTCACTTCTGACCGATTGCTTGTAGGGATGATAGAGCGTGGGTTAAATTCTAACCATCCTCTAGCTACTGGCTTGAGGTCAAGCCTTCTCGTTGGATAGGCTTTTCTTGAGCATCCCTCTTCCACTGAGCTCTTTCCACACAAATATATGAAAGGACTTGGTCCAGCCTCTGGTCAAAATTGACTCTCCTAGTGTAAGGATGTGGGTCTCCTTGCATCATTGGCAAATGGAGCGCAAACCTTACACCCTCCGTGCTGAAATCCAAGAGACGCCCTCGGACCATGGTGCTCCAATTCTTGGGATGAGGGTTCACACTAGTGTCATGGTTTTTAGTGACCCATGCATTAGCGTAGAACTCTTACACCATCAAGATCTCAATTTCCGGTTTAGGATTGGTTAGGACATTCCAACCTCTCCTCCGGATTTCTCTTCAGATATCTGGGTAATCATTCTTTATTATCCTAAAGGGGACTTTAGGAATCGCCATTTTCTTTGCCACTACTTCATAGAAGTGGTCTTGATGAGCTTTGGTGATGAATCTCTCCATATCCCAAGATTCGGAGGTGGAAGCAACTGCTTTTCCTTTCTATTCCATCCAAGCCATCCAAGCCCCACCCCAAGTTCCTCAACTTGAAGGTCCTCCTAGAATTTGTGGTTTGTTCTCTATCACCACACATTACACCGATCAATGTCACCAAATTCAAGAGGAGTACACCCTTGCCGTAGCCAATGTGAATTATAACAATCGCCCACCCTATCGCTCTCAAGGCCAAAACAACTACTCTCATGGCAATAACTCTAATTATGGGTGGAAGGACAATGCACAAGGAAGCAATCAAAATCAAAGATGGAACAACTCTTCTTCTCACTACAACAACAACAACCAATCTTCATCCCAATACAACCATAACAACAACAACCACCAAGCCAACCAAAATCATTACAACCAAGCACCTTATCAAAATAAAAACAACTACCCAAAATACCAAGCACCACATCATAGGCAACAATCCAACCAATCCTCTTTCTCCTCTACGCACCAAATTGAAGATTCCAACCGTGCACTCACCTAAGAGCAAGAGAGGCTTAAGGGTGTGGTAGAGAAACATGAAGCTCAATTTGGTACCATAACTACTCAATTATCCAACATTCAAGAGTTGCTTTCATGGATGACCTTACCTTCCTCTAACAACTCCAACCAACCCTCAAGCTCTTCTAATCTTCCATCCCAACCCCTTCTAAATCCAAAGGGCGGTCTCAATGCCATCACACTACGGTCAGGAATAACATTGGAGGAGATACCTCCTAGGATCATGAAAGATATTCATGAGGAAGAAGTGGTTGTTGAAGTTTCACATGAAGAATAGGAGGTAGACAAAAGGCATGAGAAAGAAGGAGTGAGCCTTAAGGAACCCAAGAGGAAGGCTATAGTGGACGAATCCATTCCTATCGCATTCCCTTCCATGGTAAAGAAGGCCAAGAAGACTCCAGAGTTTGATTTAAATATTCTTCAAGTATTCAAGAAGGTTGAAGTAACCATCCCACTTCTTGATGCCATTCAACAAATTCCGAAGTATGCAAAATTTTTAAAGGACTTGTGCGCACACAAGGATAGGATAGGTGATTTGGAGACATTATCATTGGGTAATTCCATCTCTTCCTTAATAAAACCTATTCCAGAAAAGTATAGCGACCCTGGACCTTATTTGGTGTCTTGCCGTATTGGTGGAGTTGCTTTTCATGACTGTATGCGTGATCTAGGGGCTTGTGTAAGTATCATGCCACTATCTATGTTTGTGCGGTTGAATTTAGCTCTATTAAAGAGGTCGGCAGCCAAATTTGCCTTAGCCGACAAGAGTGTGATTACCGTTGTGGGAATAACGGAAGACATACTTGCGGCAATCAAGGACTTGGTATTTCCAATTAACTTCTACATCCTTGAGATGCCCCCAACAGAGAATAGAAGCTCTTCCTCTGTTTTGCTTCGTAAACCCTTCTTAAAGACCTCTAAATTCAAATTTGATGCCTTCACCAGCTCATACTCCTTTGAGGTCGGAGACAAGACAATCAAGTTCAACTTGGATAAAGCCATGAAACACCCTTCCGAAGAGCATTCCATTCTCCGATGTGATGTAATCGATGAGGTAGTGGTGCACGAAATTGTGATCATCAATGGCGCCAACAACTTGGTACGCACAATTGTAATCTCAACTCTTTATCACAACTCTGCACAACTAACCAGCAAGTGCACTGGGTCGTCCAAGTAATACCTTACGTGAGTAAGGGTCGATCCCATGGAGACTGTCGGCTTGAAGCAAGCTCTAGTCATCTTGTAAATCTCAGTCAGGCAGATTCAAATAGTTATGGAGAATTGATAATTAAAATATGAATAAAACATAAAATAAAGATAGAGATACTTATATAATTCATTGGTAGGAATTTCAGATAAGCGTATGAAGTTGCTTTGTTCCTTCTGAACCTCCGCTTTCCTATTGCCTTCTTCCAATCATTCATACTCCTTTCCATGGCAAGCTTTATGTTGGGCATCACCGTTGTCAATGGCTACTTCCTGTCCTCTCAGTGAAAATGTTCCAAATGCACTGTCACCGCACGACTAATCATCTGTCGGTTCTCGATCATGTTGGAATAGAATCCATTGATCCTTTTGCATCTGTCACACGCCCAACACTCGCGAGTTTGAAGCTTGTCATAGTCATCCCTTCCCAGATCCTACTCGGAATACCACAGACAAGGTTTAGACTTTCTGGACCTCAGGAATGGCCACCAATAATTCTAGCCTATACCACAAAGGTTCCAATCTTAGATTAGAAACCCAAGAGATACACATTCAAGCTATTGTAAGTAGAACAGAGGTGGTTGTCTGGCACGTGTTCATAGGTGAGAATGATGATGAGTGTCACGGATCATCACATTCATCAGGTTGAAGAACGAGTGTATATCTTAGAGAAGAAGTAGGCGTGAATTGAATAGAAAAACAATAGTACTTTGCATTACTTCATGAGGAACAGCAGAGCTCCACACCTTAATCTATGGTGTATAGAAACTCCACCGTTTAAAATACATAAGTGAAAATAGTCTAAGCATGGCCGAATGGCCAGCCTCAAAGGTTTAAGGACTAAATGTCCAAAGATGAAAATACAATAGTAAATAGTCCTATTTATAGATAACTAGTAACCTAGGGTTTACAGAAATGAGTAAATGATGCAGAATCCACTTCCGGGCCCACTTGGTGTGTGCTTGGGCTGAGCATTGAAGCTTTTACGTGTAGAGACTTTTCTTGGAGTTAAACGCCAGCTTTTGTGCCAGTTTGGGCATTTAACTCCAGCTTTTATGCCAGTTCTAGTGTTTTGACACCAGAATTTCTATGCTGACTTTGAACGCCGGTTTGGGCCTTCAAATCTTGGGCAAAATATGAACTATTATAAATTGCTGGAAAGCCCAGGATGTCTACTTTCCAACGTAATTGAGAGTGTGCCAATTGGACTTCTGTATCTCCAGAAAATCCACTTTGAGTGCAGGGAGGTCAGAATCCAACAGCATCTGCAGTCCTTTTTCAGTCTCTGAATCAGATTTTTGCTCAGGTCCCTCAATTTTAGCCAGAAAATACCTGAAATCACAGAAAAACACACAAACTCATAGTAAAGTCCAGAAATGTGATTTTTATTTAAAAACTAATAAAAATAAAATAAAAACTAATTAAAACATACTAAAAACATACTAAAAACAATGCCAAAAAGCGTATAAATTATCCGCTCATCACAACACCAAACTTAAATTGTTGCTTGTCCCCAAGCAACTGAAAATCAAATAGGATAAAAAGAGTAGAATATACAATGAATTCCAAAAACATCTATGAAGATCAGTCTTAATTAGATGAGCGGAGCTTTTAGCTTTTTGCTTCTGAACAGTTTTGGCATCTCACTTTATCCTTTTGAAGTTCAGAATGACTGGCATCTATAGGAACTCAGAATTCAGATAGTGTTATTGATTCTCCTAGTTGAGTCTGTTGATTCTTGAACACAGCTACTTTATGAGTCTTGGCCGTGGCCCAAAGCATTTTGTTTTCCAGTATTACCACTAGATACATAAATGCCACAGACACATAACTGGGTGAACCTTTTTAGATTGTGACTCAGCTTTGCTAGAGTCCCCAATTAAAGGTGTCCAGAGCTCTTAAGCACACTCTTTTTGCTTTTGGATCACGACTTTAACCGCTCAGTCTCAAGTTTTCACTTGACACCTTCACGCCACAAGCACATGGTTAGGGACAGCTTGGTTTAGCCACTTAGGCCAGGATTTTATTCCTGTGGGCCCTCCTATCCACTGATGCTCAAAGGGCTATTGGCTTTTTCTGCTTGCCCTTTTTTTTTCGCATATATATTTTTTCTGCAAGCTTTTCACTGCTTTTTCTTGTTTCAAGAATCAATTTAATGATTTTTCAGATTATCAAATAACATTTCTTTTTTCCATCATTCTTTCAAGAGCCAACAATTTTAACATTCATGAATAACAAATTCAAAAAAAATATGCACTATTCAAGCATTCATTCAGAAAGACAAAAGTATTGCCACCACATCAAAATAACTAAACTATTTTAAAATTTGAAATTCATGCACTTCTTTTTTTTTTTCAATTAAAAACATTTTCCATTTAAGAAAGGTGATGGATTCATTTTCATAGCTTTAAGGAATAGACACTTAGACACTAGTGATCATGTAATAAAGACACAAACATAAATAAAAATTCGAAAAATAGAAAATAAAGAACAAGGAAATTAAAGAACGGGTCCACCTTAGTGATGGCGGCTTGTTCTTCCTCTTGAAGATCTTATGGAGTGCTTGAGCTCCTCAATATCTCTTCCTTGCCTTTGTTGCTCTTCTCTCATGACTCTTTGATCTTCTCTAATTTCATGGAGGAAGATGGAATGCTCTTGGTGCTCTACCCTTAGTTGTCCCATATTGGAACTTAATTCTCCTAGGGAGGTGTTGATTTGCTCCCAATAGTTTTGTGGAGGAAAATGCATCCCTTGAGGTATCTCAGAAATTTCATGATGAGGAATTTCCTCATGCTCTTGTCCATGAGTGGGATCTCTTGTTTGCTCCATCCTTTTCTTAGTGATGGGTTTGTCCTTATCAATGAGGGTGTCTTCCTCTATATCAATTCTAGCTGAATTGCAAAGGTGACAAGTAAGATGAGGGAAGGCTAACCTTGACAAAGTAGAGGACTTGTCCACCACCTTGTAGAGTTCTACGGATATAACCTCATGAACTTCTACTTCCTCTCCAATCATGATGCTATGAAAGATTTTGCCTTCCCTTTCCTCTTTCTAGAGGTTTCCCCAGCCTTAAGTGCCATAAAAGGTTATAGAAAAACAAAAAGTAATGCTTTTACCACACCAAACTTAGAAAGATTGCTCGTCCTCGAGCAAAAGAAGAAGAAGAAATAGAGGAGATGGATGGGGAATAGTATTTTGGCCAAGGGGGAGAGGTAGTGTTTAAGATGTGTAAAAATGAAGGGGTGAAGATGGGTATATATAGTAGTGGGGAGAGGGGTTTGGTTCGGCCATGTATGGGGGGGTTTGGAAGGGAAAGTGGTTTGAATTTGAATGGTGAGGTGGGTGGGGTTTATAATGGATGGATGTGGATTGGTGAAGGATTTATGGAAAAGAGGGTAGGATTTGATAGGTGAGGGATTTTTGGGGAAGAGGTATTGAGTTGATTGGTGAAGGGTATTTGGGGAAGAGTATTATGAAAAGGTGTGAAGAAGAGAGAGAGTGAGTTGAGGTTGGTGGGATCCTGTGGGGTCCACAGATCCTGAAGTGTCAAGGAATTCTCATCCCTACACCAATTAGGCGTACAAAGCGCCCTCCGCTGCCAGTCCTGGCGTTAAACGCTAGGTTGCTGCCCATTTCTGGCGTTTAACGCCAGCTTCTTGCCCTTTTCTGGCATTAAACGCTAGTCTGGTGCCCATTTCTGGCCTTAAACGCCTAGAATGGTGCCAGACTAGGCGTTTAACGCCTATTCTGTTGCCCTTACTAGCGTTTAAATGCCAGTAGGCTTCTCCTCCAGGGTGTGCTATTTTTCATTCTGTTTTTCAGTTTGTTTTTGCTTTTTCAATTGTTTTTGTGACTTCACATGATCAACCTACAAAAAACATAAAATAACAATGGAAAATAGAAATTTAACATAGATAAGTAAAGTTGGGTTGCCTCCCAACAAGCGCTTCTTTAATGTCAGTAGCTTGACAGTGGGCTCTTATGGAGCCTCACAGATACTTAGAGCATGATGATGGCCTCTCAACACCAAACTTAGAGTTTGGTTGTGGCCTTCCAACACTAAACTTAGAGTTTGAATGTGGAGATTTCGTTTGACTCTGTATTGAGAGAAGATTTTCATGCTTCCTCTCCATGGTTACAGAGGGAGATCTTTGGGCTTTAAACACAAGGGAGTCCTCATTCACTTGAAGGACCAATTCTCCTCTGTCAACATCAATCACAGCTTTCGCTGTGACTAGGAAGGGTCTGCTAAGGATGAGGGATTCATCTATACACTTCCCAGTGTCTAGGACTATGACATCCTCTACAAGTCCATAAGCCTGTTTCCTTGAATTGTCTGCCATCTCTAGTGAGATTCTTGCAGCTTGTACCTCAATGATCCCTAGTTTCTCCATCACAGAGAGGGGCATGAGGTTTATGCTTGACCCTAGGTCACACAGAGCCTTCTCAAAGGTCATGGTGCCTGTGGTACAAGGTATTGAGAACTTTCCAGGATCTTGTCTCTTTGGAGGTAATTTCTGCCTAGTCAAGTCATCCAGTTCTTTGGTGAGCAAGGGGGGATTCATCCTCCCAAGTCTCATTACCAAATAACTTGGCATTTAACTTCATCATTGCTCCAAGGTACTTAGCAACTAGTTCTTCAGTAACATCTTCATCCTCTTCAGAGGAAGAATACTCATCAGAGCTCATGAATGGCACTAGTAAATTCAATGGAATCTCTATAGTCTCAGTGTGAGTTGATGACATGTCACCATGTCATATTTTTCTATGCTTATTCATACAAGAAATTGATAATTAGTGCTTAAATATTGCATTCTTTTGTGCTTAAATGGTATATTTCCTTGATCTTTTGATTTTATAAATTTTGTAGGAAATAAGGAGAAAAAGAAGCAAAAAAAGCACAAAATGAGCTAAAAAGAAGAAAAGAGGAATTTTGGTCACACTTTGAATTTGGAGCACACTTTGGAGCCTTAGGCCATGCTTTTAAAAGCGTGGCCCATGACCAAATCAAGGAAGCTTCACAATCTGCACTCACAAAGCTCAGTTCACTAAGTGAACTTAGCTTTATCGTGAAAAATTCAGCATGGAAGCAAGAATTTTTGCTAAGTTAAACTTGGGCATTCACATTATGACCATGCCTCATTCAAAGGGCAATAACTTGAGCTACAGACGTCCAATTGATGTGCTTTCAGTTGCGTTGGAAAACTGACAATCAGGCCTTTCCAACGATATATGATAATCCATATTTGACAGAAAATTGAGGCACAAGTGAGAGGCATCTTTAAGGGCCAAAAACAAGCAAAAATAGACCAAAGTGGCTTCACCAAGATTCGAAGGAGGAGACACAAGGAAAATACAAAGCGCAACATAGCAAAAGGGGAGCAGCCAGATTTGAACTTGGAGCTTCTCATATCAAAAGCAAGGAGCACTACACTTCCTGCAAGGAAAATTGGGCAAAATGCTTCCTCCAGGGTTCGAACTTAAAGCACTACACAAGAAAAAAGGGAAGCTCAATTCACTTTTCTAACTGAGCGCTACTTTCCCCCACACTATTCACAATTTGGCACACCAAGGAGCTTGTCATGCGCACAACTTGGCACACCGAGTGCAAATAGAGAGCTCAGTTTGGTACTTAAACTGAGCCGTGCCCTGGGAGTGTCACCCATGGGCCAAAATTTAACCAAAATTCCATTTAAATTCAATTCTTCACCAAATTGAATCAAGGCCAACCAAACCCATCTCTCTTCAAATCCAAAGCAAGCAAAGCCCACATCATCACTCAAAGGCACAAGAACAAGCTAGAATTAGGATTTTTATTTAATTTATTTTTTATTTCAATTTTATTTTATTTTCATTTTGTAAAAAGCCTATATAAAGGCAAGCTCTACTAGAGAGCAATAGAGGTTAGCTCCATTAGAGAGCATAGAGGTTGGCTCCATTAGAGAGCTCTCTCTTCTCTTTGCTCTTACTTTTGAAATTCTACTTTCTGTTTCTGAATTTTGGATTGAGATTTGAAGGAATTCTGTTTCAAATCTTGATTTGAAATCTCTTTGTTCTTTTTCTACAAAATCTTAGTGAATTGAAAATTTAATCTGAGTTTCCTTTACTACTTTCATCTTCTTCTCTTTTGCAAATTGTTCTCTATTAGATCAAGGAAGGAATTAAGATCTAGACTTGTTATCTAGTCTCATCCAACCCCTGAGATCTTCAATTTTATTTTGTAATTAAGCTAAGTTTCATTTCTGCTTTGCTTCTTCAAGCAACTTTCCACTTCTGTTAAGATCTGCTGCAACTTATTTCATATTTTAGCTCTCTGATTGATTGCACTTTATACTTTCCTGTTGAATTTTAATTCTCAGCACCCAACTCAATTTACTTTCAAGCCATTTAATTCTTCTGCTACATTTACTTTTCTGCAATTTCCTTTCTTGCATTCTGCACCAAGAGAATGATGGCTGGGAATATCACCAAGAGAATACACATTATGAGCACTCCAATTCATGGAGATTTGCTTCAGAGACACAAGATGAGCAGGAGAATCATATGGGATACTTCCCACCACCACAAAATGATTCAAGTCATTATTCTAATGGTGGCTAGGAGTATCACCAAGGAATGAAAGAGCACCCACCCTTACGTCCCAGTTTCTCATTTGAAAGTTCTTCATCACTTGATTATGCCTCAACACAAAGTTTCCTCCAAAATCCATATAAGTCATCCCATCAATCACATAATTCATTCCACACCCCTCAACACAACTTCACCACAACACATCCATGTCACCAAAATTACTCTCAACCTTCATCTCTTGAACCAGCAGATGAGGATTACCTTCAAGCCATTGAAATACATAGAAAACTCGTGGAAAGATACACACAACCCCAATCCTGGAAAGAAATCATCCTCATGAAGATGAATGGGCCCTTAGAGCAAACAAGGGGAACTTAGAACCATCAAACAGTGAGGATGAAGACCAATTTGTGAGTGAGGAAGTGGAAAAACAAGAACAAAAGGTCCCTGTTGCAAGTGAAATTCCAATAAAGGATGAGGGACATGAGCCAAGGATTTTACAATCACAAAAGCTACTTGAGGTGACAATGAAACATAAAGATTCCCTCCCAAAGGAATTAATGGAAAATCATGAAGAAAAAATGGAGGAAGATACTCAAGAGAATTCACACTCAAGTGAAGTAAAGAAGAAAAAGGAAAGGCTCAGGGAACCATCAATACAAGAGGCTCTTGATGAAAAGAAGACTCCAACAATCACACAACCACCAAGACCTGGATTCAAGGAAGTGAAGGCAATTAACAAAAGCACCAAGAAAAGGATTGTGACCAAGCTACCAAGGACAATATTCATGAAGAATAAAGGGTCAACCAAAAGCAATCCAACCCCTGGACCATTAGCAAGCAAGCTCAATCAAGCCATGTACAAAAGAGAGCTTACTGAGAGGAAACCAAGAAAGGGAACAATAGCTGAAACCTCTCTCCCCTTGAGGTCATTCCTCTTAACAAATTGGAAGAAGAGGAAGAAAGTGAAGAACAGGTAGACCGTAGGTACATTTCTTTCTTTGCTTTGTTTAAATTCAATAAATTGGCATATGGTTACATTCTAAGTTTGGTGTTGCCTTGCAACAAATTATTTTCAATCTTTTTGGATGATTGCATCAAATCAAAAATGAAAGTGACACACCAAGATTCTAAGTTTGGTGTGCCACTTATTTTCTATGCAATTCATTCAAGCAACACTACTTGTCTGCATAATCATAATGCCTCTGCAGCTTTATTTTTCTCTTTTAATTTGACATTTTTTTCTACTTTCTTTAGTCATTTTTCTATTTTTAAATGCTTTCATTTTAGTTTGCTTATTTACTATGTTTGTTAATACATTACCAAGAGAGCTCTATTCATAACAGATTCTTAGCTTGGTGATTGTACTTAACAAATAACAGTTTCACTTGCTTAGTTTTAATTCAAATAAATTGACATGTGATTTCATTCTAAGTTTGGTGTTGCTATGCAACAAAAATTTGGTCCCAATTCTTACAAGATACTTGCATTAATTCCAAGTGAAAGTGTCACACTAAGTTTGGTGTGCCACTTATCTTTTATGCAATGTATTGTGCACACCTTCTTATCTATGCAATCAAAATGTCTCTGTCTCTTGTGCCTTGATTATTATCTTTTATTTTGCTTGCTTAGAACACATGTACTACTAACTTTTCATTGTGTAAGACATTCATGATCCATCTTAGCCCCATAGCCATTGTTCTAATTATTGCTTGAGGATGAGCAAGCATTCTGAGTTTAGCAAGGGAAAGAGGAAGAATAGAGGAGAAAGGACAACAATAATGAAGATGAACTACAAGGTTGTAGAGTTCCTTTTCTTGTCATTTGTTTCCAGCACTTAAATTGCATGATTGTCTTCATCTTCTCTGTTTACATGTATGTATGAATAAAGCATAGCTTAAATCTTGATTTGTAACATGTTGCTGTGACATTATGACTACCAACTTGAGTTTTGTGAATTCAAAAGCAAAAAAAAGCATCATGATCATAAACAAACAAGGAATTAAAGAAGAACTTAGCATGTGCATACAAGTATTGGAAGGCTAGTATGTTTGATTGTTGCTCAATTTCATTAGATTTTATTTAATTGAAGTTTTCATCTAGGACATTTTATGAAATCTTGAAAACCATGAAAAAAGCAAAAAAAAAAAAAAAATAAAGGGCAAGAAAAGAAAAAGGGAAAAAATGAGAAAGCTAAAGGCTCTGAGTACCAATGGTAATTTATTTGTTAAGTACTTGTGGTGTTTATGTATCAAACCAAATGCTTGAAAACAAAACACTTAGAAGTCAAGGCTAGGCTCAAGTGCAAAAGCACTCCCTCAAAGCTCAAGGTTCTGAGCATCAATGATTAGAGAGTCAAGAAAAGAAAAAAATGAGCTTAATGAAGTCCTCTAATTCAAATGCTTGTGGTGCTTATGTATCAAGTGGTAATACTTGAAAACAAAGCATTTAGAGTCGTAGTTTTGTTATCAACTCATGGTGCAAAGCACCCAAAAGGAGAAGCTAATAAGGAAATGAAAAGTTTGTTTCAAGGAAGAAATATAAGGAAAAGATTTCATAAATTGAGCTAGAAAGAAGCATCACTCATTTACATTTCATTTGTGATTGTAGCTTGCATTGAAAACTAGCTAACCATGAATAATTGAGTTGCTATTCTTCTTACCTTGGGTTGTCAATCTTTATTGCATGATTCTTTTCTTGCTTGAGGACAAGCAAGGTTTAAGTTTGGTGTTGTGATGACATGTCACCATGTCATGTTTTTCTATGCTTATTCATACAAGAAATTGATAATTAGTTCTTAAATATTGCATTCTTTTGTGCTTAAATGGTATATTTCCTTGATCTTTTGATTTTATAAATTTTATAGGAAATAAGGAGAAAAAGAAGCAAAAAAAGCACAAAATGAGCTAAAAAGAAGAAAAGAGGAATTTTGGGCACACTTTGAATTTGGAGCACTATTTGGAGCCTTAGGCCACGCTTTTAAAAGTGTGGCCCATGACCAAATCAAGGAAGCTTCACAATCAGCACTCACAAAGCTCAGTTCACTAAGTGAACTTAGCTTTATCGTGAAAAATTCAGCATGGAAGCAAGAATTTTTGCTAAGTTAAACTTGGGCGTTCACAGCATGACCATGCCTCCTTCAAAGGGCCATAACTTGAGCTACAGACGTCGAATTGATGTGCTTCCAGTTGTGTTGGAAATCTGACATTTAGAGCTTTCCAACGATATATGATAGTCCATATTTAGCATAAAATTGAGGCACAAGTGAGAGACATCTTTAAGGGCCAAAAACAAGCAAAAATAGACCAAAGTGGCTTCACCAAGATTCGAAGGGGGAGACACAAGGAAAATACAAAGCACAACATAGCAAAAGGGGAGCAGCCAGATTCGAATTTGGAGCTTCTCATATCAAAAGCAAGGAGCACTAGACTTCCTTCAAGGAAAATTGGCCGAAATGCTTCCTCCAGGGTTCGAACTTGAAGCACTACACAAGAAAAAAGGGAAACTCAGTTCACTTTTCTAACTGAGCGCTACTTTCCCCACACTCTTCACATTTTGGCACGCCAAGTAGCTTGTCATGCGCACAACTTGGCACACCAAGTGCAAATAGAGAGCTTAGTTTGGTATTTGAACTGAGCCGTGCCCTGGGAGTGTCACCCATGGGCCAAAATTCAACCAAAATTCCATTTAAATTAAATTCTTCACCAAATTGAATCAAGGCCAACCAAACCCATCTCTCTTCAAATCGAAAGCAAGCAAAGCCCACATCATCACTCAAAGGCACAAGAACAAGCTAGAATTAGGATTTTCATTTAATTTGTTTTTTATTTCAATTTCATTTTATTTTCATTTTTGTAAAAAGCCTATATAAAGGCAAGCTCTACTAGAGAGCAATAGAGGTTAGCTCCATTTGAGAGCATAGAGGCTGGCTCCATTAGAGAGCTCTCTCTTCTCTTTGCTCTTACTTCTGAAATTCTACTTTCTATTTCTGAATTTTGGATTGAGATTTGAAGGAATTCTGTTTCAAATCTTGATTTGAAATCTCTTTGTTCTTTTTCTACAAAATCTTAGTGAATTGAAAATTTAATCTGAGTTTCCTTTACTGCTTTCATCTTCTTCTCTTTTGCAAATTGTTCTCTGTCAGATCAAGAAAGGAATTGAGATCTAGACTTGTTATCTAGTCTCATCCAACCCCTGAGATCTTCAATTTTATTTTGCAATTAAGCTGAGTTTCATTTCTACTTTGCTTCTTCAAGCAACTTTCCACTTCTGTTAAGATCTGCTGCAACTTATTTCATATTCTAGCTCTCTGATTGATTGCACTTTACACTTTCCTGTTGAATTTTAATTCTCAGCACCCACCTCAATTTACTTTCAAGCCATTTAATTCTTCTGCTACGTTTACTTTTCTGCAATTTCCTTTCCTGCATTCTGCACTTTCACATTTCTGTTCACATTGAGCTTGATTTAATTTCCTACACATTTACATTTTCTAAAATTTATATTTCCAGTTGCTTGATCTATTGCTTTCTTTAATTTCCAGCACCCAACCCCCTTTACTTTTGATACAATTTACATTTCTTGCAATTTAAGTTTAATCTATTTTACTTTCTTGTTCTTTAAGTTACTTGCAATTTTACTTTCTGCATCTTTTAAATTCCTTGCAATTTACTTTCTATTGATCAACTTCACACAATTCACTCAATGTTAGCTTGACTAAACTAATCACCCACTAAAGTTGCTTGATCCGTCAATCCCTGTGGGATCGACCTCACTCTAAGTGAGTTTTACTACTTGATGCGACCCGATACACTTGCCGGTTAGGTTTGTGTGCTTGGAAAATCGTTTTCCAAAATATCCATCAAGTTTTTTGCACCGTTGCCGGGGATTGATTTAGATCAACAATGATTAAGTGGGTGAGAAGTCTAGATTAAGCATTTTTTTATTTTTGTTCTTGAAACCAAGCTGTATTGTTTTTGCCTCACTAAGAAATTCTCATCTCTGATATGAGTAATTTCAATTTTCATTGATGTTTACAAAATACAAATGGAGTTCAACTCATCTTATGGTCAAACAAAATTTTATGGGATATTACCCACCATCATCAATCTCTAATGATGGCTGGGAATATCACCAAGAGAATACACATTATGAGCACTCCAATTTATGGAGATTTGCTTCAGAGACACAAGATGAGCAGGAGAATCATATGGGATACTTCCCACCACCACAAAATGATTCAAGTCATTATTCTAATGGTGGCTGGGAGTATCACCAAGGAATGAAAGAGCACCCACCCTTACGTCCCAGTTTCTCATTTGAAAGTTCTTCATCACTTGATTATGCCTCAACACAAAGTTTCCTCCAAAATCCATACAAGTCATCCCATCAATCACACAATTCATTCCACACCCCTCAACACAACTTCACCACAACACATCCATGTCACCAAAATTACTCTCAACCTTCATCTCTTGAACCAACAGATGAGGATTACCTTCAAGCCATTGAAATACATAGAAAACTCGTGGAAGGATACACACAACCCCAATCCTGGAAAGAAATCATCCTCATGAAGATGAATGGGCCCTTAGAGCAAACAAGGGGAAACTTAGAACCATCAAACAGTGAGGATGAAGACCAATTTGTGAGTGAGGAAGTGGAAAAACAAGAACAAAAGGTCCCTGTTGCAAGTGAAATTGCAATAAAGGATGAGGGACATGAGCCAAGGATTTTACAATCACAAAAGCTACTTGAGGTGACAATGAAACATAAAGATTTCCTCCCATAGGAATTAATAGAAAATCATGAAGAAAAAATGGAGGAAGATACTCAAGAGAATTCACACTCAAGTGAATTAAAGAAGAAAAAGGAAAGGCTCAGGGAACCACCAATACAAGAGGCTCTTGATGAAAAGAAGACTCCAACAATCACACAACCACCAAGACCTGGATTCAAGGAAGTGAAGGCAATTAACAAAAGCACCAAGAAAAGGATTGTGACTAAGCTACCAAGGACAATATTCATGAAGAATAAAGGGTCAACCACAAGCAATCCAACCCCTGGACCATTAGCAAGCAAGCTCAATCAAGCCATGTACAAAAGAAAGCTTGCTGAGAGGAAACCAAGAAAGGGAACAATAGCTGAAACCTCTCCCCCCTTGAGGTCATTTCTCTTAACAAATTGGAAGAAGAGGAAGAAAGTGAAGAACAGGTAGACCGTAGGTACATTTCTTTCTTTGCTTTGTTTAAATTCAATAAATTGGCATATGGTTACATTCTAAGTTTGGTGTTGCCTTGCAACAAATTGTTTTCAATCTTTTTGGATGATTGCATCAAATCAAAAATGAAAGTGACACACCAAGATTCTAAGTTTGGTGTGCCACTTATTTTCCATGCAATTCATTCAAGCAACACTACTTGTCTGCATAATCATAATGCCTCTGCAGCTTTATTTTTCTCTTTTAATTTGACATTTTTTCTACTTTCTTTAGTCATTTTTCTATTTTTAAATGCTTTCATTTTAGTTTGCTTATTTACTATGTTTGTTAATACATTACCAAGAGAGCTCTATTCATAACAGATTCTTAGCTTGGTGATTGTACTTAACAAATAACAGTTTCACTTGCTTAGTTTTAATACAAATAAATTGACATGTGATTGCATTCTAAGTTTGGTGTTGCTATGCAACAAAAATTTGGTCCCAATTCTTACAAGATTCTTGCATTAATTCCAAGTGAAAGTGTCACACTAAGTTTGGTGTGCCACTTATCTTTTATATAATGTATTGTGTACACCTTCTTATCTATGCAATCAAAATGTCTCTGTCTCTTGTGCCTTGATTATTATGTTTTATTTTGCTTGCTTAGAACACATGTACTACTAACTTTTCATTGTATAAGACATTCAAGATCCATCTTAGCCCCATAGCCATTGTTCTAATTGTTGCTTGAGGATGAGCAAGCATTCTGAGTTTAGCAAGGGAAAGAGGAAGAATAGAGGAGAAAGGACAACAATAATGAAGATGAACTACAAGGTTGTAGAGTTCCTTTTCTTCTCATTTGTTTCCAGCACTTAAATTGCATGATTGTCTTCATCTTCTCTGTTTACATGTATGTATGAATAAAGCATAGCTTGAATCTTAATTTGTAACATGTTGCTGTAACATTATGACTACCAACTTGAGTTTTGTGAATTCAAAAGCAAAAAAAAAGCATCATGATCATAAACAAACAAGGAATTAAAGAAGAACTTAGCATGTGCATACAAGTATTGGAAGGCTAGTATGTTTGATTGTTGCTCAATTTCATTAGATTTTATTTAATTGAAGTTTTCATCTAGGATATTTTATGAAATCTTGAAAACATTGAAAAAAACAAAAAAAAAATAAAGGGCAAGAAAAGAAAAAGGGAAAAAATGAGAAAGCTAAAGGCTCTGAGTACCAATGGCAATTTATTTGTTAAGTACTTGTGGTGTTTATGTATCAAGCCAAATGCTTGAAAACAAAACACTTAGAAGTCAAGGCTAGGCTCAAGTGCAAAAGCACTCCCTCAAAGCTCAAGGTTCTGAGCATCAATGATTAGAGAGTGAAGAAAAGAAAAAAATGAGCTTAATGAAGTCCTCTAATTCAAATGCTTCTGGTGCTTATGTATCAAGTGGTAATACTTGAAAACAAAACATTTAGAGTCGTAGTTTTGTTATCAACTCATGGTGCAAAGCACCCAAAAGGAGAAGCTAATAAGAAAATGAAAAGCTTGTTTTAAGGAAGAAATATAAGGAAAAGATTTCATAAATTGAGCTAGAAAGAAGCATCACTCATTTACATTTCTTTTGTGATTGTAGCTTGCATTGAAAACTAGCTAACCATGAATAATTGAGTTGCTATTCTTCTTACCTTGGGTTGTCAATCTTTATTGCATGATTCTTTTCTTGCTTGAGGACAAGCAAGGTTTAAGTTTGGTGTTGTGATGACATGTCACCATGTCATGTTTTTCTATGCTTATTCATACAAGAAATTGATAATTAGTGCTTAAATATTGCATTCTTTTGTGCTTCAATGGTATATTTCCTTGATCTTTTGATTTTATAAATTTTATAGGAAATAAGGAGAAAAAGAAGCAAAAAAAGCACAAAATGAGCTAAAAAGAAGAAAAGAGGAATTTTGGGCACACTTTGAATTTGAAGCACACTTTGGAGCCTTAGGCCACGCTTTTAAAAGTGTGGCCCACGACCAAATCAAGGAAGCTTCACAATCAGCACTCACAAAGCTCAGTTCACTAAGTGAACTTAGCTTTATCGTGAAAAATTCAGCATGGAAGCAAGAATTTTTGCTAAGTTAAACTTGGGCGTTCACAACATGACCATGCCTCCTTCAAAGGGCCATAACTTGAGCTACAGAAGTCCAATTGATGTGCTTTCAGTTGTGTTGGAAATCTGATATTTAGAGCTTTCCAACGATATATGATAGTCCATATTTAGCATAAAATTGAGGCACAAGTGAGAGACATCTTTAAGGGCTAAAAACAAGCAAAAATAGACCAAAGTGGCCTCACCAAGATTCGAAGGGGGAGACACAAGGAAAATACAAAGCGCAACATAGCAAAAGGGGAGCAGCCAGATTCGAATTTGGAGCTTCTCATATCAAAAGCAAGGAGCACTACACTTCCTACAAGGAAAATTGGCCGAAATGCTTCCTCCAGGGTTCGAACTTGAAGCACTACACAAGAAAAAAGGGAAACTCAGTTCACTTTTCTAACTGAGCGCTACTTTCCCCACACTCTTCACATTTTGGCACGCCAAGTAGCTTGTCATGCGCACAACTTGGCACACCAAGTGCAAATAGAGAGCTTAGTTTGGTATTTGAACTGAGCCGTGCCCTGGGAGTGTCACCCATGGGCCAAAATTCAACCAAAATTCCATTTAAATTAAATTCTTCACCAAATTGAATCAAGGCCAACCAAACCCATCTCTCTTCAAATCCAAAGCAAGCAAAGCCCACATCATCACTCAAAGGCACAAGAACAAGCTAGAATTAGAATTTTTATTTAATTTGTTTTTTATTTCAATTTCATTTTATTTTCATTTTGTAAAAAGCCTATATAAAGGCAAGCTCTACTAGAGAGCAACAGAGGTTAGCTCCATTAGAGAGCATAGAGGCTGGCTCCATTAGAGAACTCTCCCTTCTCTTTGCTCTTACTTCTAAAATTCTACTTTCTGTTTCTGAATTTTGGATTGAAATTTGAAAGAATTCTGTTTCAAATCTTGATTTGAAATCTCTTTGTTCTTTTTCTACAAAATCTTAGTGAATTGAAAATTTAATCTGAGTTTCCTTTACTGCTTTCATCTTCTTCTCTTTTGCAAATTGTTCTCTGTCAGATCAAGAAAAGAATTGAGATCTAGACTTGTTATCTAGTCTCATGCAACCCCTGAGATCTTCAATTTTATTTTGCAATTAAGCTGAGTTTCATTTCTACTTTGCTTCTTCAAGCAACTTTCCACTTCTGTTAAGATCTGCTGCAACTTATTTCATATTCTAGCTCTCTGATTGATTGCACTTTACACTTTCCTGTTGAATTTTAATTCTCAGCACCCACCTCAATTTACTTTCAAGCCATTTAATTCTTCTACTACGTTTACTTTTCTGCAATTTCCTTTCCTGCATTCTGCACTTTCACATTTCTGTTCACATTGAGCTTGATTTAATTTCCTACACATTTACATTTTCTAAAATTTAGATTTCCAGTTGCTTGATCTATTGCTTCCTTTAATTTCCAGCACCCAACCCCCTTTACTTTTAATGCAATTTATATTTCTTGCAATTTAAGTTTAATCTATTTTACTTTCTTGTTCTTTAAGTTACTTGTAATTTTACTTTCTGCATCTTTTAAATTCCTTGCAATTTACTTTCTACTGATCAACTTCACACAATTCACTCAATGTTAGCTTGACTAAACTAATCACCCACTAAAGTTGCTTGATCCGACAATCCCTGTGGGATCGACCTCACTCTAAGTGAGTTTTACTACTTGATGCGACCCGGTACACTTGCCGGTTAGGTTTGTGTGCTTGGAAAATTGTTTTCCAAAATATCCATCATGAGCTTCAGATTCCCATGGTTCTTCATTAGGGAACTCCTTGGAGGCCAGTGGACGTCCATTGAGGTCTTTCTCAGTAGAGATCTCTGCCTCTTCCTCCTCTCCAGATTCGGCCGTGTAGGGTATGTTGATGGCCTTGCACTCTCCTTTTGGATTCTCTTCTGTATTGCTTGGAAGAGTACTAGGAGGGAGTTCAGTAACTTTCTTGCTCAGCTTACCCACTTGTGCCTCCAAATTTCTAATGGAGGACCTTGTTTCAGTCATGAAACTTTGAGTGGTTTTAATTAGATCAAAGACTATAGTTGCTAAGTCAGAGTGGCTCTGCTTAGAACTATCTATCTGTTGCTGAGAAGATGATGGAAAAGGTGTGCCATTGCTAAACCTATTTCTTCCACCATTATTGTTGTTGAAGCCTTGTTGAGGCCTCTGTTGATCCTTCCATGAGAGGTTTGGATGATTTCTCCATGAAGGATTATAGGTGTTTCCATAAGGTTCTTGATGCACGGAAAACTTGTCTCACAACAAATTCCCTTCGGCAAGTGTACCGAATTTGTCGTCAAGTAAAAACTCACAATAGAGTGAGGTCGAATCCCACAAGGATTGATTGATCAAGCAACTTTAATTAGAGGATTGTTCTAGTTGAGCGAATCCAGAATTTGAGTTGAGAATTGCAGAAAATAAAATGGCGGGAAGGTAATTGACAGGAAAGTAAATGCTAGAATTATAGATCTGAAAGTAAATGACGGAAGGTAAATTGCAGAATTGTAAATGGGAATGGGGGAATTGCTCATTAAAGTAAATAATAGAAATTAAAGAGAATGGGTAAGATCAGAAATGGGGAGTTCATTGGGCTTAGGAGATGTTGCATTCTCCGGATCAATTTCATTTATATCTCTTCCTCAATCAATGCACTCATTGATCTCCTTGGCAATCTTAAGTGATTGAATTACAATTTCTTGTAATTCAATCTCTCAAATCTTGATCAATAGCCAATTTCTTGGTCAATTTCTCATGAGAAGAGATGAAGTATGGTCACTGATTATACCACATGCATTTTCCAAATCAAGTGTTGAGAGGGTTATAGTCACATATCCATCCAAACCCAATTTGGTCTAGCATGAGAAAGCATTTCTAGCTTGATCTCTTCATTCCTCTTTCAAGGTTTAGAAGAGATCCAAGTATGAATAGCTTCTTTTTCAAGATAACTACTCAATTGGATGAAGATCGAAAGCTTTCAAGTAAAATCAAGAGAAAAGATAGAAGAAGAATAATGAAAACTAGTATTGATCCATCAAATTACAACAGAGCTCCCTAACCCAATGACAGGGGTTTAGTTGTTCATAGCTCTGGAAAATGAAAACAAAAATGGAGAATACATGATGAAAACTTAGAAGTGCAGAGAAAGTAAATACAGAGAGTAGTTCTATGCTAAGAGTCTCCCTATAATTTCCAACTCCCAAAATATTTCAAAGATACTCCTACATATACTACTCTTCTGTTCTTCTAGTTGATTCTTTAAGTCTTGGGCCTTTGGATCTTGAGTTGGAAGCAGTTCTCTTCTTCATTGGGCTTAGCTTTTACTTGCAGAGAGAAAGTATGAAGTGGGCAGGGGCTTTGGCTCAGGAAGTTAGTGGTGTTAACATTCAGTGAAAATATGGGTTCGAGAACGTTAGTGACAATCACCTTTTTTACTAACGTTCCTCACCAAAGTTAAAGGCCACGTTAAC
The DNA here is from genome assembly GCF_003086295.3 of Arachis hypogaea. NCBI lineage: Eukaryota > Viridiplantae > Streptophyta > Magnoliopsida > Fabales > Fabaceae > Arachis > Arachis hypogaea. Next base: position 89,831,476 of record NC_092055.1, on the reverse strand, counting down.
CGCAACGTTAGTGGCACAAACGTTGCCACTAACGTTTCCACTATGTCCTTTGCACACGTTATTGGGACTCAACTTTCCCAATAACGTTGAGAAGCCTCCCCCTTCCCTACGTTAGAGCCCACGTTAACTTAGATAATGTGGCTCTTTTAACGTAGGCTTGCCATCCTTCGAGAACGTTAGTGACACTTACCATTGTCACTAACGTTCCAAATTGCCCCTATTTTCCACGTTAGAGTCCACGTTAACTAGGTTAACATGGCTTCTAACGTGGCCTTGCTAGCCATCTCCAACGTTAGTGACAAAGTTGAGTGTCACTAACGTTGGCTCATCCTTCCCTTATCCACGTTAGCTTCCACGTTAACTAAGTTAACGTGGGAGTTAACGTGGCTCATGGTGGCATGTGTGGCTCCTTCCAACTTTAGTGACAATGTTGGGTGTCACTAACGTTGGCGACCACCTTCTTTCTTCACGTTAGCTTCCACGTTAACTAGGTTAACGTGGGAGTCAACGTGGCTCATTGGGGGCTTGTATTCTTCCAACGTTAGTGACAATGTTGGGTGTCACTAACGTTGTCGACCACTTTGTTCCTTCACGTTAGCTTCCACGTTAACTAGGTTAACGTGGGAGTTAACGTGGCTTAATGTGCTTTGGCCAACGTTAGTGACAATGTTGAGTGTCACTAACGTTGGCTCCCCCTTCCTTCTTAACGTTAGAGGCCAGGTTAACTAGGTTAACGTGGACTCTAACGTGGCCACTCATGATCTTGGTTCAACATTACTGATAATGTTAAGTGTCACTAACGTTGGCTCTATTTCTTAACGTGGGCAATGATGGCTTCGAGAGCATTATTGGCAATTACTTTTCTCATTAACTTTGCAAGTTACTCCCATTCCACGTTAGTGTTAACGTTAGTGGAACTAACGTAGCCACTAATGTGGTTCTTCTTTGCTTCCTTTGTCCTGAAATTAAGCAATAAAGTGCATCAAAGTTCTAGTCCAAGTCATGGGAAATGCAACGTCCAATTTGTCCTTAAATTCATGCAAAATCCTCATGAAATCATGTAAAATGTACAATGTATACTTGAATCAAGATGTAAGTGAATATCTACCCAAAACTAGCTTATTTCCTAAGGAAATGCATGAAACTACCCTAAAAACAGTAAAGAAAAGGTCAGTGAAACTGGCCAAAATGCCCTAGCATCAGTTCTCCCATGTAATTCACCTCTTCCATTGCTGGGTTCTCAGGATCATAAGCTTCTTCTTTAGATGAAGCTTCTTTGGTACTGCCTATTGCTGCTTGCATTCCAGACAGAATTTGAGAGATCATATTGACTTGCTGAGTCAATATTTTGTTCTGAGCTAATATGGCATTCAGAGTATCAATTTTAAGAACTCCTTTCTTCTGACTTGTCCCATTATTCACAGGATTCCTTTCAGAAGTGTACATGAATTGGTTATTTGCAACCATTTCAATGAGTTCTTGAGCTTCTGCAGGTGTCTTCTTCAGATGAAGAGATCCTCCAGCAGAGCTGTCTAATGATATCTTGGACAGTTCAAACAGACCATCATAGAAGATACCTAGGATGCTCCATTCTGAAAGCATGTCAGAAGTACACCTTCTGATCAATTGCTTGTATCTTTCCTAAGCTTCATAGAGGGATTCACCTTCCTTCTATCCGAAGGTTTGGACCTCCACTCTAAGCTTGCTCAATTTTTGAGGTGGAAAGAACTTTGCCAAGAAGGCATTGACTAGCTTTTCCCAAGAGTTCAGGCTTTCTTTAGGTTGTGAATCCAACCATGTTCTAGCTCTATCTCTTACAGCAAAGGGAAAAAGCATAAGCTTGTAGACCTCGGGATCAACCCCATTGGTCTTGACAGTGTCACAGATTTGCAAGAATTCAGCTAAGAACTTATGAGGATCTTCCAATGGAAGTCCATGAAACTTGCAATTCTGTTGCATCAGAGAAACTAATTGAGGCTTAAGCTCAAAGTTGTTTGCTCCAATGGCAGGGATTGAGATGCTTGACGTTAGGATTTTTGCCAGTAAAAAATGTCATAAAAATAGTCGCGTTGTAGATATAGTCTCTAAACCGACAAAAATCCCTTCGTACAAACGTTTTGGTTGTCACAAGTAACAAACCCCTTTAAAATTGATAACCGAGTATTTAAACCTCGGGTCGTCTTCTCAAGGAATTGCAGGGAGGTATATTCTTATTATTGGTTATGAGTCTTGTAAATATTAGGGGTTTTAGAAAGTAAGGTAGGATTTTTAGAAATTAAGGGAGTAGTATGTTGAATGGCAAGTAAAATAAAATAATAATAATGAAATCTCTTGGCAAGGTATAAGAATTGGAATTCCTATCCTAGTTATCCTTATCAGGCGTGAAAAGAATTGGGTTTTAATCCCACTTGGTCAGCCTTTATTAAACAAAGGAAGGTTAAGTGGACTGATTGGCTTAGTTCTCAAGTCCTAGTCAACTCCTGTGGAGAGACTAGTGTTAGAGTAATCCTAGCTCAAGCAGAATCTGCCAATTTCAATCACTTGCTGAGTTTGATAACTCAAGCACTACCAATCACTTGACCAAAACCAAAAGGGAGAAAAGTCTACTTGAATAAAAATAATTTGGATAAACAAAGAGCAGTAATAAATTGACGAGAGCAATCATAAGTCTGAAAATACCTCAAATTATATTAAATAAAATATTCAAATCATAACATGAAAAAGTTTATAAATTAAATTAGAAAAATAAATACTATAAAAATAAAGAACCTGGGATTGAGAGTCACTCCTAAAACTAAGAGAAATCCTAAATCCTAATCCTAAGAGAGAGGAGAGAACCTCTCTCTCTAAAAACTACATCTACTCCTAAAATTGTGAATATTATGAGAGTCTCCTTATGAATGGATGTAGTCTCCTACTTTATAGCCTTCAATCTGTATTTTCTGGGCCGAGAACTGGGTCAGAAATAGCCCAGAATTCGCTGGTTGCGAATTCAAATGCGCTGGTTTCCGTCATTGCGACGCAGCCGCATGGATCACGCGGTCGTGTCACCTAGCGTCAGGAAAACTATATCATATTATATATTAAATCGAAGCTCCGGACGTTAGCTTTCCAACGCAACTAGAACCGCATCGTTTGGACCTCTGTAGCTAAAGTTATAGCCGTTTGAGTGCTGAGAGGTCAGGCTGGACAGCTTAGTAATTTCTCCAATTTCTTGCATTCCTTCCACTTTTGCATGCTTTCTTCCCATCCTCCAAGCCGTTCCTGCCTTATAATATCTGAAAACACTTAACACACATATCAAGGCATCTAATGGTAATAAGAGAGGATTAATAATAAGCAAATATAAGATCAAAGAAGCATGTTTTCAATCAAAGCACATAATTAGGAAGGCAAATGTAAAACCATGCAAATAGTATGAATAAGTGGGTAAAGAGTTAATAAAAGCCACTCAATCGAGTACAAGATAAACCATGAAATAGTGGTTTATCAACCTCCCCACACTTAAACACTAGCATGTCCTCATGCTAAGCTCAAGAGAAGCTATAAAGATGAAGAGGAATGGTAGAAAGTATGAAATGCAATCCTATGAATGTAACTACATGCAAAATGTTTCTACCTACTTGGTTAAAAGTAAACAAATCTTTTAAGAACAAATATAAACTGGATTTCACTAATTCAAATCATAAAAATGAAGTACAAATAGACTTGCAAGAAGAAAATAGCTTATGAAAGCAGGGAACAAGGAATTGAGCATCGAACCCTCACTGGAAGTGTATACACTCTAATCACTCATGTGTTTAAGGTTCGATTCTCTCAATTCTCTACTAACCTTGCTTTCTAAGGCTTGCTCTTCATCTAACAATCAACATAAATTTAATGCATAAATACACAAATCAGGAGGTCTTTTAAGGGTTGTAATGGGGTTAGGGTCAAGGTAGGATTGTATTTGGTCAAGTGGACTAAAATCTGAATCCTTAATTAACTTAAAATTTTCCCACCTAACTTAAATAATCCATGTAATCATAATACAACATCTAACCATCCATTAACCATGTTTTCCACATATTCATGCATTCTAATTTCAAGTACAACTCATATGCATTGCTTTTACTACTTACTTTGGGGCATTTTGTCCCCTTTTATTAATTGCTCTTTTTCTTTTCTTTTTCTTCTTTTTTTTTTATTATTTTTTTTTCTTTTGTTTTTCTCAATGCATATGATTAATTTATTGAATGCATGAACATGTCCTATTTCTTTCACATTTTCATAAAGATATATAACACCCAATTCTTAAACCAAACATTTTCCAACCCACTTTTCCCACACTTAAATCATAAGTATTTTCATTAGTCTAAGCTAACTAAGGATTCAAATTAAGGACATTATTATTTTTTCGCTTAGAGTTAGTGATGAGCTAAAGTGAAGAACAAAGGGGTAAAATAGGCTCAACATTGGTTTGCAAGGGATAATGAAAGGTAAGGCTATATGGGTATGTAAGCTTAGTGAAACAAAGGCCTCAATCATATAAGTGCATGTATACATCAAATTATGGAAATATAGAATTAGGCAAGACAAAGATCACATTTTTTTTGAGAGAAAAACACACATAAAAAAAAAATAAAATATTGGTTGAAAAATGCAACCAATTCAAATAGGCTCAAAATCTCACAGGTTTTGTGTGTTCGAGCTCTAAACCATGTTCCAGTATAATATTTCTTCAAACAAGTGTAATATTAAATTTTATTCAAATTAGTGAAATGCTCTAAAAGGTTTCTTGAAAAAGAAAATATTACTTCAACCAAGTGGTAAAATATGCAAAAAAATCAAACAAATATGCAATCAAACATGCAAATGCAACAATGAACAAACAAATAAAATAAAAATTTTGGTGTTGAGTCAGGAAATAACTAACCCATGGAGATCGGTATTGACCTCTCCACACTTAAAGATTGCACCGTCCTCGGTGCATGCTGAGACGTGCAGGTGGACGGGTTGCTCCAACTGACGCTTGTAGATGGAGGCGCCTTAGTTGGAGATCTCTTGGTTCCTTTCCTTGCTGGTGTCTTTTTAGTGGCCTTCTCTTTTTCTTTCTTGGTACCCATGCCTAAGGAAGAAGAAAAAGGAAGAGTGTGAAATATAGAAAACTAAGACCGGAAAGGAGGAAATTCCAAGTGATAAGGAATGCCAAAGGAAAGATGATAGTCCATCTACATGGTAGCTACAACATGTAGGGAAGACAACAATATAGATTAAAAAGGGTAATTCAAAATAATTAGATGCAAGAGGGTAAAAACATGCAAATAATAGGCATGAGAAGCATAGCTCAAGCATCAAGTAATAAATGTGCCAAATTAAAGAGCATGTGTAATGATGACAATTGTGAATGATAATCCCAAATACATTGGGTGTGCAAGTTAAAATAGGGATGTAATCCAAACGTATATGAGAGCCATAAGTAAATGTCAATTGTCAAATCTCTTCTCCGAGTAACCACGTGCTCAAATAAAATAAGGCACTTATCCAAATAAAACTCCAACACCAATGAAAATAATGCAATGAATGAAAGTATGCAAATAAATAAAATAAAATGAGAGGTAAAAAGGATGAGAAAAAAGAAAGTGAGAAAGGAGAGAGAAGGAAGAAATTAGGATTAGAAGAGAAAAGATAAGAAAATTGGCACTAATCTGGATAGGTGGTGCGACGCTGGCGACGCGGTCGCGTGGGTGACGCGGTCGCGTGGTGCGCGATAAGGTTGGGTGATGCGGACGCATGGGGCACGCGATCGCGTGACTCGATTTGTGCTAGTGGCGCGAGTGCAGCCTCGCGGTCGCACAACTCTCTGTTCGAAACTCTTTTTGCCAAAATTCTGGGTGACGCGATTGCGTGGTTGACGCGATCGCGTGAGTGACCATGATGGGATATGATGTGGACGCGTGGGGCACGCGTTCGCGTGGTGAATCTTGGGCTTCCAGCACGATTCCAGCCCAACTCCAGCTCAACTTTCGGCCATGCACCCTTTTTACGCCGATTTCAGGTCACGCGGCCGCGTGGGTGACGCGGTCGCGTGGAAGGCCATTATTCCCAGGTGACGCGGTCGCGTCAGCGACGCGGTCGCGTGGGGTGATTTGTGCCATTGGCACGCCTCCAGTGCTGCTCCTGCAAAACTTTCTGTTCGTTTTTATTTTCTCCCCTCTCCTTGCGACGCGGACGCGTCGCTGATGCGATCGCGTCGCGTGCTCGCTTTTTTTTTTTTGTAATCTGAAAAATGCAGAATGTAGTGTTAATATGAATGTGATGCAAAACTCCAGGTTCAATATAAGAAAATAAAATAAAATTCAAAACTAAATAAAAATGAAAAAGGACAATCATACCATGGTGGGTTGTCTCCCACCTAGCACTTTTAGTTAAAGTCCTTAAGTTGGACATTTGGCGAGCTTCCTGTTATGGTGGCTTGTGCTTGAACTCATCCAGGAATCTCCACCAGTGTTTGTGATTCCAGTAACCTCCGGGATCCCAAACTAGGCGCAGAAAGCCTTCAAGTAAGTTAAAGCAAGTGACCAGGCCCCAAGAGTGGTGATTGATAGAATGGATTCCGGGGTCCCAGACCTTGCCTTTGCACCCGTCTTTTGGTTGAGCAGTATTGTTCCCTTCGGGTGGCAAGCAATCTGAATTCTCACGTAGGCGGCTAAACAACTTCCTAGACCCATTCAGTTGAGCTCTATACCAACCTTTACGTTTAAACTTAAAGCTTCCAACCATGATGGACCTTGCAGGACAATTCTTACCACTGGCCATCTTCCTCTTACTCTTAATGTCACAAAGAGCTCTAAGTTGACCATCCGTCTCCAGTAGCCCATATTCAAGAGGAATCAGAAAGCTAAGGGATATGAAATTTACCCACTTGAATGTTGTGAAGGATGATGGCAACTTAGGGGGAGGTATTTTTAATGAAATTGCAAGCTCCACTCCCTTGTGCTCTTCTCTGATAATTAGAACCTCTTTGCAAGCTTCTTCAATTTCAACCTCTTCCTCTTGGTAGCTTTCTTCCAATTTAATATTCTCTTCATTGCTTTCCAAGGGCATGGGAGGTTGTGCTTCCTCTTCTTGAATCTCCATCTCTTGATCAACCTCTTCCAAGTCTTCAACTGTGATATGCCTTGGAGGTTGTACACCCTCCTTAGCATCAATTTCAAACGTCTTGGAAGGGGGTTCCATGACTGGACTTTCCCATGGAGGTTTTGCATCTCCTAAGTCTTCAACCACTTCTTCTTCTTCTTGAACAATGACAGCGTCTTCTACTTGTTCTAGTACGAATTCATTCTCTGTCTTGTCCACTGGGGTTTCTGGCATCTCCTTCATGCCACGCTCTTCACTAGACTGTCCACATGGAGCTGTGGCTGATCCTTGTATATTTGAGTGCCTAGAAGCCCATTGAATTAATGCTTTCCCCAGTTGTTGAGTGGTTGCCTGAAATCGATCCACTGTTTCCTTGAAACGATCCTTTGTCTCTTGATGCACTCGGTTATCATAGGTAGGATCATAGTGCTCTTGGATTGATGGATATGGAGATGGCAGATATTGAGGTGGTGGTGGGATGGGGAGATCATTCTGTGATTGAAAAGGAAGTGCACTAGAGCTTGAGGGTTGATTTTTAAAGGTATTTGGTGGTCTGATTTGGGCGGTGAGAGCTCGTATAGAAGAGTTTAGATCGGTAAATGCTTTCTCCATGGAGGTTTGGGGTGGATCTATGTATGGTTCATTTGGTTCATAAGGTGGTTGATATGGTGGATGAGGGTTAGGGTCATATAGAGGTGAATGGCGGAAAGGGGCTTGTGAGTTTGGTGGTCCAAAGTTATATTGAGGAAAGGGTTCATAGGCACATGGTGGTGATTGTTGATAGTCCATTGGAGGTGGTTGTTGCCATGAGGGTTGATCAAATCCTTGTGGTTCCTCACATCTTTGATTGTTCCAACCTTGATGCCAGTTCTCATTGTAATTTCTTCTTCCTGCAACATAATTGTAACCAGACTCATAGCCAAAGGGGTGAGAGTTCATAGTAAATAGAAATTAAAAATAAAAACAAATTGAAATTAAAAGGTTATTTAAATTTTTAATTTGAAAATTAAATTTTGAAATTTTGAAATTTGAATTTTAAAATTTGAATTTTTGAAATTTTGAAATTTGATTTTTGAAATAAGATAAGATAAGATAAAAATTTTAAAAATAAAAATCTGAAATTTTTTTTTTCGAAAAGAGATTAAATAAAAATATTTTTGAATTTAATGAGGAAAGAGAAAAACAATAAAATGATACCAAATTTCAAATTTTTTAGATCAAAACGAAGAAGACAACTAAGAACAGCTTGAAGGTCAAAATGAACGTGAAGAACAACTTGAAGATCAAGATGAACACTAAGAACAAATTTTTGAAATTTTTGTTTTTAATAACTAAATAAAAACCAATAACCTCTTAATTTATGAAAAAGCAAAAATAAAAATAAAAACAAATAAACAAGCAAAAATAAAATATTTACAATAACCAATAATAAGGCACACGTTTGCAATTCCCCGGCAACGGCGCCATTTTGACGTTAGGATTTTTGCCAGTAAAGAATGTCATAAAAACAGTCGCGTTGTAGATATAGTCTCTAAACCGACAAAAATCCCTTCGTACAAACGTTTTGGTTGTCACAAGTAACAAACCCCTTTAAAATTGATAACCGAGTATTTAAACCTCGGGTCGTCTTTTCAAGGAATTGCAGGGAGGTATGTTCTTATTATTGGTTATGAGTCTTGTAAATATTAGGGGTTTTAGAAAGTAAGGTAGGATTTTTAGAAATTAAGGGAGCAGTATGTTGAATGGAAAGTAAAATAAAATAATAATAATGAAATCTCTTGGCAAGGTATAAGAATTGGAATTCCTATCCTAGTTATCCTTATCAGGCGTGAAGAGAATTGGGTTTTAATCCCACTTGGTCAACCTTTATTAAACAAAGGAAGGTTAAGTGGACTGATTGGCTTGGTTCTCAAGTCCTAGTTAACTCCTGTGGAGAGACTAGTGTTAGAGTAATCCTAGCTCAAGCAGAATCTGCCAATTTCAATCACTTGCTGAGTTTGATAACTCAAGCACTACCAATCACTTGATCAAAGCCAAAAGGGAGAAAAGTCTACTTGAATAAAAATAATTTGGATAAACAAAGAGCAGTAATAAATTGACGAGAGCAATCATAAGTTTGAAAATACCTCAAATTATATTAAATAAAATATTCAAATCATAACATGAAAAAGTTCATAAATTAAATTGGAAAAATAAATACTATAAAAATAAAGAACCTGGGATTGAGAGTCACTCCAAAAACTAAGAGAAATCCTAAATCCTAATCCTAAGAGAGAAGAGAGAACCTCTCTCTCTAAAAACTACATCTACTCCTAAAATTGTGAATATTATGAGAGTCTCCTTATGAATGGATGCAGTCCCCCACTTTATAGCCTTCAATCTGTGTTTTTTGGGCCGTGAACTGGGTCAGAAATAGCCCAGAATTCGCTGGTTGCGAATTCAAATGCGCTGGTTTCCGTCATTGCGACGCGGCCGCATGGATCACGCAGTCGCATTGCCTAGCGTCAAGGAAACTATATCATATTATATATCAAATCGAAGCTCCGGACATTAGCTTTCCAACGCAACTGGAACCGCGTCGTTTGGACCTCTGTAGCTAAAGTTATAGCCGTTTGAGTGCAGAGAGGTCAGGCTGGACAACTTAGCAATTTCTCCAACTTCTTGCATTCCTTCCACTTTTGCATGCTTTCTTCCCATCTTCCAAGCTATTCCTGCCTTATAATATCTGAAAACACTTAACACACATATCAAGGCATCTAATGGTAATAAGAGAGGATTAATAATAAGCAAATATAAGATCAAAGAAGCATGTTTTCAATCAAAGCACATAATTAGGAAGGTAAATGTAAAACCATGCAAATAGTATGAATAAGTGGGTAAAGAGTTAATAAAATCCACTCAATCAAGTACAAGATAAACCATGAAATAGTGGTTTATCAATGCTTCTCCCATATAAGTCAGGAGTAGGTGCAGTAAAGTCACCAAGCACCTTCCTTGCATTGTTGGCATTGTTGTTTTCGGCTGCCATGGCTTCTTCTTGTTTGAAGAGTTCTGTTAGGTCCTCTATAGAGAGTTGTACTTTAGCTTCTCTTAGCTTTCTCTTCAAGGTCCTTTCAGGTTCAGGATCAGCTTCAACAAGAATGCCTTTGTCCTTGCTCCTGCTCATATGAAAAGAGAGGAGAAGAAAATATGGAATCCTCTATGTCACAGTAATGAGATTCCTTGAGGTGTCAGAAGAATAGAAGGAGAAGGTAGAGAAGAAAGAATTCAAACTTATCAAGAGGGATAGAGTTCGAATTGTACATTGAGGAGGAGTGTTAGTCCTTTAAATAGAAGGATTTGAGAAGAGGGGAAGAATTTTTGAAATTAAAGTAAAAAGATTTTGAAATAATTGAAAGAATTTTGGAAATTTGGTAAATAATTTTCGAAAACTAAGCTTGGGAAAGAAATTAAGTGATTTTTGGAAAAGATTTTGAAATTAGAAATAAAAAAGATATGATTGAAAATTAATTTTGAAAAAGATGTGATTGAAAAGATATGATTGAGAAAATATGATTGAGAATCAAATTTAAAAGAAGAAAGTTTTTAAAATTAAAGTTGATTACTTGACCAACAAGAAATTAAAAGATATGATTCTAGAATTAAAACTTTTCATCCTTTCTTAATAAGTAAGTAATAACTTGAAAATCACTAATTGTAGCAAGGATTTTCGAAAATAGTAGTAAATAAAAAAATTGAAAAGAAATTGATTTTGAAAAGATATGATTTGAAAAAGATTTGATTTTGCAAAATTATGAAAATTTGAAAAAGATTTGAATTAAAAACAAAATCTTCCCTCTAGTGTCCTCCTGGCGTTTAACGCCCAGAATAGCATCCATTCTGGCATTTAACGCCTAAAATGCAAGGCGTTTAACGCCCAGCCAGGTACCTTGGCTGGCGTTTAAACACCAGTTTTCCTTCTTCACTGGGTGTTTTGAACGTCCAGCTTTTTCTGTGTAATTCCTCTGCTGAATGTTCTGAATCTTCAATTCTCTGTGTTATTGACTTGAAAAGACACAATTTAAAATTTTTTTTGACTTTTTAATGATGAGAAACAATATAAGAAAAAATACAACTAAGATCAAATAAACAATGCATGCAAGACACCAAACTCAGAAGTTTGTATACCAAAGACTATAACAATTTAAAAATGCATGTAAGAAACAACAAAAGACACAAAATAAGAGAAATTAAAGATCAGAGCTATGAAATCATCAAGAACAGCTTGAAGATCAATGAAGAACATATTGCATATTTTTGAAAAATGCAAGAAGAATGCAATTGACACAAAACTTAAGATTAGACACTAGACTCCAACAAGAAACATAAAATATTTTTTATTTTATAAATATTATAAATTTTTTTGTGATTTTTCGAAAATTATATGGAAAAGAAAATAAAGAGATTCAAAATTTTTAATAAGAATTCCAGGAATCATTGCAATGTTAGTCTAAAACTTCGGTCCAGGAATTAGACATGGCTTACTAGCCAGCCAAGCTTTCAGTGAAGGCTTTGGTCCAAAACACTAGACATGGCCAATGGCCAACCAAGCTTTAGCAGATCATTACTTTCAACAGCAAGATTGATAGAAATCATCAAGCTCTTGTGATGATAAGTTGAAACCTCGGTGCAAAAGATTTGACATGGCTTTATAGCCAGCCAGACTTCACAAATCATCATGAAACTCTAGAATTCATTCTTAAAAACTCTGAAGAACAGAATAGAAATATTTTTGTATTTTTGAAAAATTTTTTCGAAAATAAGAAGTAAAAAGCTTAAACATAAAATAAAATTACCTAATCTAAGCAACAAGATGAACCGTCAGTTGTCCAAACTCGAACAATCCCCGGCAACGGCGCCAAAAACTTGGTGCACGAAATTGTGATCATCAATGGCGCTAACAACTTGGTACGCACAATTGTAATCTCAACTCTTTATCACAACTCCGCACAACTAACCAGCAAGTGCACTGGGTCGTCCAAGTAATACCTTACGTGAGTAAGGGTCGATCCCACGGAGACTGTCGGCTTGAAGCAAGCTATGGGCATCTTGTAAAGATCAGTCAGGCAGATTCAAATGATTATGGAGAATTGATAATTAAAATATGAATAAAACATAAAATAAAGATAGAGATACTTATGTAATTCATTGGTAGAAATTTCAGATAAGCGTATGAAGATGCTTTGTTCCTTTTGAACCTCCGCTTTCCTATTGCCTTCTTCCAATCATTCATACTCCTTTCCATGTCAAGCTTTATGTTGGGCATCACCGTTGTCAATGGCTACTTCTCGTCCTCTCAGTGAAAATGTTCCAAATGCACTGTCACCGCACGGCTAATCATCTGTCGGTTCTCGATCATGTTGGAATAGAATCCATTGATCCTTCTGCGTCTGTCACACGCCCAACACTCGCTAGTTTAAAGATCGTCACAGTCATCCCTTCCCAGATCCTACTCGAAATACCACAGACAAGGTTTAGACTTTCTGGACCTCAGGAATGACCACCAATAATTCTAGCCTATACCACGAAGGTTCCAATCTTAGATTAGAAACCCAAGAGATACACATTCAAGCTATTGCAAGTAGAACAGAGGTGGTTGTCAGGCACGTGTTCATAGGTGAGAATGATGATGAGTGTCACGGATCATCACATTCATCAGGTTGAAGAACGAGTGTATATCTTAGAGAAGAAGTAGGCGTGAATTGAATAGAAAAACAATAGTACTTTGCATTACTTCATGAGGAACAGCAGAGCTCCACACCTTAATCTATGGTGTGTAGAAACTGCACCGTTGAAATTACATAAGTGAAAATAGTCTAAGCATGGCCAAATGGCCAGCCTCAAAGTTCTAAGGACTAAACGTCCAAAGATGAAAATACAATAGTAAAAGGTCCTATTTATAGATAACTAGTAACCTATGGTTTACAGAAATGAGTAAATGATGCAGAATCCACTTCCAGGCCCACTTGGTGTGTGCTTGGGCTGAGCATTGAAGCTTTTATGTGTAGAAACTTTTCTTGGAGTTAAACGCCAACTTTTGTGCCAGTTTGGGCGTTTAACTCCAGCTTTTATGCTAGTTCTGGCGTTTTGACGACAGAATTTCTATGCTGACTTTGAACGCCAGTTTGGGCCATTAAATCTTGAGCAAAGTATGGACTATTATATATTTCTGGAAAGCCCAGGATGTCTACTTTCCAACGCAATTGAGAGCGTGCCAATTGGGCTTCTGTAGCTCCGGAAAATCCACTTCGAGTGCAGGGAGGTCAGAATCCAACAGCATCTGCAGTCCTTTTTTAGTCTCTGAATCAGATTTTTGCTCAGGTCCCTCAATTTCAGCCAGAAAATACCTAAAATCATAGAAAAACACACAAACTCGTAGTAAAGTCTAGAAATATGATTTTTATTTAAAAACTAATAAAAATATAATAAAAACATATTAAAATATACTAAAAACATACTAAAAATAATGCCAAAAAGCGTATAAATTATCCGCTCATCAGGTAGTAGCAGAGGTACGAAGAGACGATCACAACGAGTTGTGCTACCCTATTGTTGAAGAGACGGATCACCAAGAGGGTAAACAAGAGAAAGTTGTTGAGAATGAACTCCAAGAGCTTGATGAAAAGGAACCTCAACTTGAGGCAAAGAGTAAATTGAAGCATCTTTCATCTCATTTGAGGTATGGTTTCCTAGAGGACAACCAAAGGTTTTCGGCCATTATTGCAGGTGAGCTTTCTAGCCAAGAAGAAGAGAAGCTCAAATATGTCCTAAGGAAGCACAAGAAAGCAATCGGTTGGAGCTTGGCCGACATTGTGGGGATTGACCCCCGCATGTGTATGCATCGTATCTTTCTCCAAAAGGGAGCTCGGCCGGTTAGACAACCGCAAAGAAGGCTCAACCCCACCATCCTTGATGTGGTGAAGAAGGAGGTCACTAGGCTACTTGATGCGGGTATCATATACCCAATTTCTGACAGTGAGTGGGTGAGCCCGATCCAGGTTGTTCCAAAGAAATCGGGCATCACTGCGATTAAGAAGGATGATGGTGAAGTGGTCACCAAAAGAGTGGAAAATGCTTGGCGGGTGTGCATCGATTATAGAAGGTTGAATGCCACTACGAGGAAGGACCACTACCCTTTGCCCTTCATTGACCAGATGTTGGACCGACTTGTGGGTAAATTCCATTATTGCTTTCTTGATGGTTTTACTGGTTATTTCCAGATTCACATTGCTCTTGAGGATCAGGAAAAGACCACATTTACTTGTCCCTTTGGCACCTTTGCTTACAAAAGGATGCCATTTGGGCTATGCAATGCACCCGCTACTTTTCAGCGGTGTATGACTAGTGTCTTTTTCGACCTTATGGAGAGTTGTCTGGAAGTCTTTATGGATGACTTCAGTGTATATGAAACTTCATTTGATAGTTGCTTAGAGAACTTGGCCAAAGTCTTAGCTAGGTGTGTTGACACTAACCTTGTCCTAAATTTTGAAAAATGTCACTTCATAGTTAGACAAGGTATAGTGTTAGGACACGTAGTCTCTAATGAGGGCATTTCTGTAGACCCGTCCAAGGTCGATATCATTACCAGTTCACCTCACCCCTCATCTGTGAGGGAGGTCCATTCCTTTTTGGGGCATGCAGGATTATATAGGCACTTTATCAAGGATTTTAGCAAGATTGCATTGCCATTGTCGTGCCTACTCCAAAAGGATGTGGACTTTGAGTTTGATAGTGCTTGTGCGGGTGCATTTGAGAAGTTAAGGAGAGCTCTTACCACGGCACCAATTATGAGGGGCCCTAACTGGACGCAGCCATTCGAGATAATGTGCGATGCGTCAAATCATGCTGTAGGTGCCGCGCTTGCACAGCGCAATAGTAAACTCCCTTATATCATTGCTTATTCCTCAGAAACACTGGATGCAGCATGACGAGCGAGGATTTATCGTTGATCTAGATTTTCACAAAATAGAATTCCATTGTTGAAAGTATAGTCTAGACCAACAATGAATTCTCAAGGTCAAATAATAAATTCAATACAAAATAACCGAGATCAAGAGTAATTCAACCTCGGGTCGTTCTCCCTAGGAATGCAAATAAAATGTTACTTCGTCTGGTTGTGAAGAGAGCAAAAAGCGGTTTTTGTGCAATTAAAGAATGAAAGATGAAAAGAACTAAGCAATGATCAAAAGTGGAAAGTAATGCAAGCAACAAGGAAAATGAGATCAAAACTAGTGAAAATGCAATAAAAGAACCTTGACTTGGGAATGAGAATCCATGGAATCCTATCATTGCCATAACCACAACTATGGTAAGTATCATGGGTCAATCTCGCCTAGTCAACCCCAACCATCGAGGAGTAAATTAAGCAAGCATAATTGACCTTATTCCATAAGTCCTAACCAACTTACCAACTAGATGATAAAAGGCTAGCGTCGACGGAAACAAGAGTCAATTAACTACCCAAGAATTACCACTAAATGTCAGACATTATGACTCTAGTATCCTAGGGACTCAAACCACAAGCCAAGGTGGGAAAATCTACTCAAAATCTAGAGTTGGCATTTTCACAAACACCTTGTGTGCATAAAAGTAAAAGCATGGAAAATTGCAAAGTAAAATGTAAAACTATAACCAACTACCAACAAAACCAAACATAAACAAGCAATTAAACATAAGGGACGCATGAAATGTAAAATTCATCAATCAAAACTTTAAGGAACATAAAATTGTAATATGAACAAAGTAACTTGAACCAAGAGAAATTGAAAGTAAAAGTGATTTAATTAAAGAGGAAATTGAGAGTACTTACAACTGAAGAAGTAAAATCAAAACCAAGGCTTGCTATAAAATGCTACAATGGAAATTGAAAACCCTAAGAGAGAAATCTACTCTACACTACTCCTATTCCTAATTACTATGAAAACTATGTAAAAATTACTCTAATGCCTCCCCCCTTTGATAACTGTTGAAGTCTCCTTTATATAGCACTCCAAAATAGCATTTCAGCCTTCCAAAATTGAGCCAGGGGCCTCCAAACTTGCACAGCACGTGCCTCATTAATGAATTCACGTGCAGGGACCTGTGCGGACGCACAGACGTGTGCGTCCGCACACGCGACTGAAAATGGACCTGTGCGGGTGATGAGTATTTTGGAGGAAAAATAAATCTCTCCCAAAACACACAAATCTAACCGGCAAGTGTACCGGGTCGTATCAAGTAATAAAAACTCACAGGAGTGAGGTCGATCCCACAGGGATTGAAGGATTGAGCAATTTTAGCTTAGTGGTTGATTTAGTCAAGCGAATCAAGATTTGGTTGATGGTTTTGTGACTTGCAGAATTAAATTGCATTGAAGTAAAGAGAACAAGAAATAAATTGCTGAAACGTAAAGGACAAGAAATTAAATAGCAGAAACTTAAAGTGCAAGAAATGTAAATTACGGAATCTTAAAGTGCAAGAAATGTATACAGCTGGAATTGTAAAGGGAATTGGGGAATGGATTTGCAGAATTTAAACAAGGGAAAGTTGAATTGCATTAAACAGAAGAGGGAAAGGGAATTGAGATTGAACCGGATATGAAGCAGAAAAGTAAATGAACATAGAAAGGAAAGAAACAGAATGTAAATTGGGGATTTGGATCTCAGGACCCAGAGACTAGAAAACCAAGTCTAGATCTCAATGCCTTCCTAGATCCAACAAGAACAATTGCAAGGGAATTGTAAATTGCAAAGAGAATAGATGAAGAGCAGTTAACCGGAAATGAAATTCAATTAACAGTAAAGAAACAGAGAGATCCAAGATTGAGATTGAAACAGAATTTCTTCAATTCTCCAATCCAAGATCCAAGACAAATGTAAAATGAAATTGAAAGCAATGGAAACAAAGAAATTAAAGTTCACTCAATAACAAAAGCTCTCCGAAAACTATTATGAAAATTCCAAAAGGAAAGCTCCCTGAAGAACTTGAATTCTATCCTATTTATACACTTTCTTCAAATGATCTTCAAGCCTTGAGTTGGGCCTTTGCTCTTGGTGGAATTGGGTTGAAAGAGGCCTTGGTTGATTGCTCTTGAAGTTTGAAGAAGAACCAAAGTGAACCAATTGAACCGGTTTTGAGGTTAGCAAAAGCTGGACCAAAAGTTTGAGCCAAACTTTTCATAGCAGCCAGCACAATTTGCTGGTATGAACGTTGGTGCCAACGTTAGGGGTCTAATTTTGACCCTAACGTTGGCCTTGCCTTGTGTGCTAGTGGCACCAACATTAGCCACCAAGTTAGGGGGCTAACGTTGGCGCAAACTTTTGCTCCTTCCCCATTGAATTTTCATGTGCCAACGTTAGCCTCCAAGTTAGGGGGCTAACGTTGGTGCAAACGTTGGATGGCCAGGGAGGAATTCTTGTGCCAACGTTAGCCTCCAAGTTAGGGGGCTAACGTTGGCGCAAACGTTGGATGGCCAGGGAGGAATTCATGTGCCAACGTTAACCTCCAAGTTAGGGGGCTAACGTTGGCGCAAACTTTTGGAGCCCAGGGGAGAATTTTCAAGTTCCAACGTTAGCCTCCAAGTTAGGGGGCTAACGTTGGAGCTAACTTTTCAACCAAAAGTTTGTGCAAAAGTTTGATGCTAACTTTAGGTCCAGCTTCTTGCTTCCTGGTTCAATTTCACTTATTCCATTGTCCTCTCTTCACTCCTAGCCATTCCTTCTTGCTTCAACCTTTCTCCAAGCTTTCTTCTCCTATCATTAATCAACCAAACTCATCAAAGCTATGCTCAAAATCATGAGATATTCATTCTTTCATAATATGCAACAAATATAGCATAAAACCTCATGAAATGGCATGAATTCATATATGGTTGGTTTAATCAAGGGAAACATGAAAATCTACTCAATTAGCTTGCTTGTAGCTCAAGAAAGTGCATAATTCTAATGAAAACAAAAGAAAAAGACTAGCTAAAATAGGCTAGGATGACTTGTCATCACAACACCAAACTTAAAGCTTGCTTGTCCCCAAGCAAGAAATGAATTATGCTCAGAGATTCTTTCAATTAAGATGGATTGAGGAACACTTGTAAAGTACAGTGAGTGAAGTGATCAAGTAACAGTGGGGTGAACTCTAAATCATATGTTCATGCAAGGGCTTCAGTGCTCACTAGTCCTTACATATTGGGAGTCGTAGGTCTTAGGATTTTCATCCAAATGGTATCATGGAGATCTCTTTATATGTAATCACCTTGAAGCAGCTTATAGTTTCTGTGCTCTGGCCTCGACTCTAAGTATCATGTCTCAAAGCGGCTCTTTAGATAAGCTTTCAATCAATACTCCTAAACCAGTTGGTTTTAAGGTATTAGGTGTTAAAGCACCCCTAAGGATTTACTTGCTCAAGCCTCTTTCCTTGACACACTTCAACCACAAGCATTTACTAGGATAACAACTCTTTGAGTTTTTGTTTCTTTCTTTCTTTTTCATGCCTAGTAATTGATGCTCAGAGCCTTGGGCCATGTTCTTTTTGTTTTTGTATTTTCTTTACTTTATTTTTGTTTTGTTTGCTACTTCTTGGATCAAAAGATTTTTGAGAATCTCCACAATACTTCTTTGAACTTCATGTCCTGCCTATGAGCTCCCATGCAAGTTTTCACAAGCATGCAACCTCAATACATAGTCATACAACTAGAACCACCACTTCTCCTAATCTTTTGCTTGCCTCAAAATTGTTTAATTCCTCAATCCTCCTTTTCAAAGAACTTTCATGTGATGCATTTCTTGAAAATTGAGTGCAAACAAGTTTTGAAGATAAGAATGTTGTGAATGATCAAGCTTCTTGCTTATTGATTTATAAAGAAAGACTATGCTATGCAGACAAGCAGGGCAGATAAGGATACAATCCAACTTTCAGTTACAGCAGTATTTGATGCAAAATAATGACTTAACAATACAACCTGTTGAAGTTTACTTGCTTTCCTTCTTCTCATCATCATCATTGCTGGCCTTTAGGTTCATCTTTTGTTTCTTTGGTTAATGATGCTTAATCCTTCCAACAGCTTGTATGGACCTCTGCAATGATATTGAAAGTTGCTTGTTCCCCAAGCACTTGAAAAATGGTTAGCTTGCATGATTTATTTGTGGGCCTTTGTACTTACTTTGGTGTGGGAACACCAAACTTAGTACCTTGCCAATGCATTAAATTAACCATGTGTGAAACTCTTTTCCTTCTTTTTCAAAAGCAATAAAACTGAAAACTAGGAAACAGCAGAGTAGTTAACTAGTTTATCCAACATGCTTGAAGCCAGCATTATGCAGAAGGTGAGAATGTGTTTTATAATGGGATTTTGGTGAACACCAAACTTAGAATCCTTCATTCTCCTTTAAATTGTTTTGGCATGTACACCAAACTTAGCTTCTTGTAATATAGATAAAACTAATTAACCTTTTTATTGAAATAGATATGAAAAGACAGTTACCTCCGGTTGGGTTGCCTCCCAACAAGCGCTCTTTTATTGTCACTAGCTTGACATCCTTCACTCTGTGCTCATGGAAGTTGAGGCTTATGTTGCCTTAGGTTTCCTCCTCTTGCTATGGGCTTCCTTCCCTCTATTTCTCTTTCCATAGCCTTCTTATTTTCCTCCATGACTCCCTTCTCTTTCAACACAGCATCCTTTTCATGGTTCTTTGGGTTCAGAGTCCCCTTTTTCTCACCCAATTCAGCAAGGTTTTGCACTAATTGTTCCACCTGCCTTTCAAGTCTTCTGAGTGAAGCCTCCTGGTTCTTGCTTATCATCTCTTGATGCTTCTTTATTTCTTCCCGCTCTATTGCCATCATTTCTTGAATTTTGATGGACCTCTCCATCAGTATTTCTAGAATATAGATCCTTTGAAAGGTTGGAAGTGGTTGTGGCAATTGTGGTGGTTGATGAAGGTCATTTTGAGAGAATGGTGAGGTAGGACGAGGTTGGAAGTGTGTGTGATTGTTGTTGTGGGGGTGTGTTTTAAGTTGGTTTTTGAAGTTGGGATTGTTGCAGTTGAAGTCCCTTGGTCTTTGGTTTTGGTTCTCAACCCCCCTCCCATTAGAATGAGTTCTCCAAGGTGGAGTGTACACATCATTTTGAGGCCTGTTCTGGAGCATGCTGGAGTGATTGCTTGGAGCTTGTAGTTGCTCATAGCTTTGTTGCTCATGGTTAATGGCCCCAAAGCTTTGTTCAGCTTGATTACACCCATATGAGCTTTGAGTCAGGTTGTATGTATGTACTACAGCATGTCTCAACTCAATGATTTTTCTAGCCATCATATCTAATTGTTGTAGAGTCTGCTGATGCATCTGCTTGTTTTGGCTTATTACTACACGAGCACCTTCAATTTCTTTCTCTACTGGATGCACTTCTGCCTCTTGCTTAACAACTCTTTGTGATGGGTTAAATTTGACTAGGAGTCCATTCATCAGTTCTTCCCATCCGATAATGCTTCCTTGTGGAAAAGCTTCAAACCATTGGGCAACATCATTCATGGCTATGGATAGTTGCTTCGAACTATGGGTTACATTATCATCCATGGTGGGGGTATTACTCTCATGATTGCTAGAATTTGTTGAGTTCCCTTCCATGATCTGCACAGTCACAACCAATTCAAGTGAAGATAGAGCATATTCAGGCCAGGATATGATTGAAGGATCAGTTGACACAAAGTATCAAACAGTTGGCAAACTTGAGAGGGTAATGAACGAAAACCACTCCTCTCGTTTGTTTTTCAAACTATGAAAACCATATTCAGCAGGATGAGCCAAGGAAATTTCACTCTATTGCTAGAATGAGGTTTCTATTAGCTCAGGCAAAACATCAAACAGTTAGTGGGTTAGTCAAAATTAAAGAAAAAGTGCTTGATCTAGATTACCACCTCACTTAATCATTGTCAATCTAATCAATCCCCGGCAACGGCGCCAAAAACTTGATGAGTATTTTGGAGGAAAAATAAATCTCTCCCAAAACACACAAATCTAACCGGCAAGTGTACCGGGTCGTATCAAGTAATAAAAACTCACGGGAGTCAGGTCGATCCCACAGGGATTGAAGGATTGAGCAATTTTAGCTTAGTGGTTGATTTAGTCAAGCGAATCAAGATTTGGTTGATGGTTTTGTGACTTGCAGAATTAAATTGCATTGAAGTAAAGAGAACAAGAAATAAATTGCTGAAACGTAAAGGACAAGAAATTAAATAGCAGAAACTTAAAGTGCAAGAAATGTAAATTACGGAATCTTAAAGTGCAAGAAATGTAAACAGCTGGAATTGTAAAGGGAATTGGGGAATGGATTTGCAGAATTTAAACAAGGGAAAGTTGAATTGCATTAAACAGAAGAGGGAAAGGGAATTGAGATTGAACCGGATATGAAGCAGAAAAGTAAATGAACATAGAAAGGAAAGAAACAGAATGTAAATTGGGGATTTGGATCTCAGGACCCAGAGACTAGAAAACCAAGTCTAGATCTCAATGCCTTCCTAGATCCAACAAGAACAATTGCAAGGGAATTGTAAATTGCAAAGAGAATAGATGAAGAGCAGTTAACCGGAAATGAAATTCAATTAACAGTAAAGAAACAGAGAGATCCAAGATTGAGATTGAAACAGAATTTCTTCAATTCTCCAATCCAAGATCCAAGACAAATGTAAAATGAAATTGAAAGCAATGGAAACAAAGAAATTAAAGTTCACTCAATAACAAAAGCTCTCCGAAAACTATTATGAAAATTCCAAAAGGAAAGCTCCCTGAAGAAATTGAATTCTATCCTATTTATACACTTTCTTCAAATGATCTTCAAGCCTTGAGTTGGGCCTTTGCTCTTGGTGGAATTGGGTTGAAAGAGGCCTTGGTTGATTGCTCTTGAAGTTTGAAGAAGAACCAAAGTGAACCAATTGAACCGGTTTTGAGGTTAGCAAAAGTTGGACCAAAAGTTTGAGCCAAAGTTAGGGGTCTAACTTTGGCTCCAACTTTTCATAGCAGCCAGCACAATTTGCTGGTATGAACGTTGGCCTTGCCTTGTGTGCTAGTGGCGCCAACGTTAGCCACCAAGTTAGGGGGCTAACGTTGGCGTAAACTTTTGCTCCTTCCCCATTGAATTTTCATGTGCCAACGTTAGCCTCCAAGTTAGGGGGCTAACGTTGGTGCAAACGTTGGATGGCCAGGGAGGAATTCATGTGCCAACGTTAGCCTCCATGTTAGGGGGCTAACGTTGGCGCAAACGTTGGATGGCCAGGGAGGAATTCATGTGCCAACGTTAACCTCCAAGTTAGGGGGCTAACGTTGGCGCAAACTTTTGGAGCCCAGGGGAGAATTTTCAAGTTCCAACGTTAGCCTCCAAGTTAGGGGGCTAACGTTGGAGCTAACTTTTCAACCAAAAGTTTGTGCAAAAGTTTGATGCTAACTTTAGGTCCAGCTTCTTGCTTCCTGGTTCAATTTCACTTATTCCATTGTCCTCTCTTCACTCCTAGCCATTCCTTCTTGCTTCAACCTTTCTCCAAGCTTTCTTCTCCTATCATTAATCAACCAAACTCGTCAAAGCTATGCTCAAAATCATGAGATATTCATTCTTTCATAATATGCAACAAATATAGCATAAAACCTCATGAAATGGCATGAATTCATATATGGTTGGTTCAATCAAGGGAAACATGAAAATCTACTCAATTAGCTTGCTTGTAGCTCAAGAAAGTGCATAATTCTAATGAAAACAAAAGAAAAAGACTAGCTAAAATAGGCTAGGATGACTTGTCATCAGCAGGCGCACGCACACTTCGCTGTGAGTGCTTTTCCTTGTTTTCTTAATGTTTTCTCCTTTGTACATGCTTAATGAAGCTTGGGAGAGATACAAGCAACTGACCAAAAAGTGTCCTTCTGACATGCTTTCAGAATGGACCATCCTGGATATATTCTATGATGGTCTGTCTGAATTAGCTAAGATGTCATTGGATACTTCTGCAGGTGGATCCATTCACCTAAAGAAAAACGCCTGCAGAAGCTCAAGAACTCATTGACATGGTTGCTAATAACCAGTTCATGTACACTTCTGAGAGGAACCCTGTGAGTAATGGGACGCCTCAGAAGAAGGGAGTTTTTGAAATTGATACTCTGAATGCCATATTGGCTCAGAACAAAATATTGACTCAGCAAGTCAATATGATTTCTCAGAGTCTGAATGGAATGCAAGCTGCATCCAACAGTACTCAAGAGGCGCCTTCTGAAGAAGAGGCCTATGATCCTGAGAACCCTGCAATAGCAGAGGTAAATTACATGGGTGAACCATATGGAAACGCTTATAACCCCTCATGGAGAAATCATCTAAATCTCTCATGGAAGGATCAAAAGCCTCAACAAGGCTTTAATAATGGTGGAAGAAACAGGTTTAGCAATAGCAAGCCTTTTCCATCATCCACTCAACAACAGACAGAGCACTCTGAACAAAATACCTTTAATTTAGCAAACTTAGTCTCTGATCTATCTAAGGCCACTGTGAGTTTCATGAATGAAACAAGGTCCTCCATTAGAAATTTGGAAGCACAAGTGGCCCAGCTGAGTAAAAGGATCACTGAAATCCCTCCTAGTACTCTCCCAAGCAATACAGAAGAAAAAAGGAGAGTGTAAAGCCATTGAATTGATCACCATGGCCGAACCTGTAAGGGAGGGAGAGGACGTGAATCCCAATGAGGAAGACCTCCTGGGACGTCCAATGATCAATAAGGAGTTTCCCTTTGAGGAACCAAAGGAATCTGAGGCTCAACTAGAGACCATAGAGATTCCATTAAACCTCCTTATGCCATTCATGAGCTCTGATGAGTATTTCTCTTCTGAAGAGAATGAGGATGTTACTAAGGAGCAAGTTACCAAGTACCTTGGTGCAATCATGAAGCTGAATGCCAAATTATTTGGTATTGAGACTTGGGAAGATGAACCTCCCTTGTTCACCAATGAACTGAGTGATCTGGATCAACTAACATTGCCTCAGAAGAAACAGGATCCTGGAAAGTTCCTAATACCTTTTACCATAGGCACCATGATCTTTGAAAAGGCTCTGTGTGACCTTGGTTCAGGGATAAACCTCATGCCCCTCTCTGTAATAGAGAAACTGGGAATCTTTGGGGTGCAAGCTACTAAAATCTCATTAGAGATCGCAGACAATTCAAGAAAACAGGCTTATGGACAAGTAGAGGACGTGTTAGTAAAGGTTGAAGGCCTTTACATCCCTGCTGATTTCATAGTCCTAGATACTGGGAAGGATGAGGATGAATCCATCATCCTTGGAAGACCCTTCCTAGCCACAGCAAGAACTGTGATTGATGTTAACAGAGGTGAACTAGTTCTTCAATTGAATGAGGACTCCCTTGAGTTTAAATCTCAAGGACATCCTTCTGTAAACATGGAAAAGAGGCACAGTAAGCTTCTCTCAAAGCAGAGTCAACCAGAGCCCCCACAATCAAACTCTAAGTTTGGTGTTGGGAGGCCACAACCAAACTCTAAGTTTGGTGTTGAACTCTCATATCCAAACTCTAAGTTTGGTGTTGGGGAGTCTCAACAATGCTCTGAACATCTGTGAGGCTCCAGGAGAGCCCACTGTCAAGCTATTGACATTAAAGAAGCGCTTGTTGAGAGACAACCCAATTTTTATTTATCTAATTTTTATTTTCATTATTTTTCATGTTTTATTAGGTTCATGATCATGTGGAGTCACAAAATAAATATAAAAATTGAAAAACGAAATCAAAAATAGCAGAAGAAAAATCACACCCTGGAGGAAGATCTCACTGGCGTTTAAACGCCAGTAAGGAGCATCTGTCTGGCGTTCAACGCCAGAACAGAGCATGTTTCTGGCGTTGAACGCCAGAAACAAGCAGCATCCTGGCGTTCAGATGCCAGAAATGCACAGTGAGGAAAGTTGGTGCTGAACGCCAGAAACAAGCACCTGGCTGGCGTTCAACGCCAGAAATATGCTGCATTTGGGCGTTGAACGCCCAGAACAAGCATCAATTTGGCGTTTAAATGCCAGAATTGCATGCAAAGGCATTTTACATGCCTAATTGGTGCAGGGATGTAAATCCTTGACACCTCAGGATCTGTGGACCTCACAGGATCCCACCTACCTCACCATCTCTCTCTCCATTCATGGTCATCCCTTCTGTTTTCCATTTACCACTCACATCCATACACCCACCCACCTTCAAAATTCAACATCTCTTTCCTACCCAATCCCACCCATATGGCCAAATACACACATCCCTCCATCTCCTCCATATCTTCTTCTTCTTCTTCTATTCTTTCTTCTTTTGCTCGAGGGCGAGCAACATTCTAAGTTTGGTGTGGTAAAAGCATAGCTTTTTTGTTTTTCCATAACCATTAATGGCACCTAAGGCCAGAGAAACCTCAAGAAAGAGAAAAGGGAAGATAATTGCTTCCACCTCTGAGCCATGGGAGATGGAAAGATTCATTTCACAAGCCCATCACTAAGAAAAGGATGGAGCAAACAAGAGAGCACATTCATGGATCTCAACAGGCACATGAAGAAGCTCATCATCAAGAAACCCCTGAAATACCTCAAGCGATGCACTTTTCTCCACAGAATTTTTGAGAGCAAATCAATACCTCCCTAGGAGAATTAAGTTCCAACATCCTCCATGAAATTAGAGAAGATCAAAAAGTAATGAGGGAGGAGCAACAAAGACAAGGAAGAGACATAGAAGAGCTCAAGGACATCATTGGTTCCTCAAGAAGGAAACGCCACCATCACTAAGGTGGACTCATTCCTTGTTCTTACTTTTTCTATTTTTCGTTTTAAGTGCATATCTACGTTTGTGTCTTATTACATGATCATTAGTATTTAGTAACTATGTCTTAAAGTTATGAATGTCCTATGAATCCATCACCTCTCTTAAATGAAAAATGTTTTAAAAACAAAAGAACAAGAAGTACATGAGTTTTGAATTTATCCTTGAACTTAGTTTAATTATATTGATGTGGTGACAATGCTTCTTGTTTTCTGAATGAATGCTTGAACAGTGCATATGTCTTTTGAAGTTGTTGTTTAAGAATGTTAAATATATTGGCTCTTGAAAGAATGATGACAAGGAGACATGTTATTTGATAATCTAAAAAATCATAAAAATGATTCTTGAAGCAAGAAAAAGCAGTGAATACAAAAGCTCGCAGAAAAAAAATAAAAAAATAGCGAAAAAAAATAGAAAGAAAAAGAAAAAGCAAGCAGAAAAAGCCAAAAGCTCTTAAAACCAAAAGGCAAGAGCAAAAAGCCAGTAACCCTTAAAACCAAAAGGCAAAGGTAAATAAAAGGATCCCAAGGCTTTGAACATCAGTGGATAGGAGGGCCTAAAGGAATAAAATCCTGGCCTAAGCGGCCAAACCAAGCTGTCCCTAACCATGTGCTTGTGGCGTGAAGGTGTCAAGTGAAAACTTGAGACTGAGCGGTTAAAGTCAAGGTCCAAAGCAAAAGAAGAGTGTGCTTAAGAACCCTGGACACCTCTAATTGGGGACTTTAGCAAAGCTGAGTCACAATCTGAAAAGGTTTACCCAATTATGTGTCTGTGGCATTTATGTATCCGGTGGTAATACTGGAAAACAAAGTGCTTAGGGCCACGGCCAAGACTCATAAAGTAGCTGTGTTCAAGAATCAACATACTGAACTAGGAGAATCAATAACACTATCTGAACTCTGAGTTCCTTTAGATGCCAATCATTCTGAACCTCAATGGATAAAGTGAGATGCCAAAACTATTAAAGAGGCAAAAAGCTACAAGTCCCGCTCATCTGATTGGAGCTATGTTTCATTGATAGTTTGGAATTTATAGTATATTCTCTTCTTTTTATCCTATTTGATTTTCAGTTGCTTGGGGACAAGCAACAATTTAAGTTTGGTGTTGTGATGAGCGGATAATTTATACGCTTTTTGGCATTGTTTTTAGTATGTTTTTAGTAGGATCTAGTTACTTTTAGGGATGTTTTCATTGGTTTTTATGTTAAATTCACATTTCTGGACTTTACTATGAGTTTGTGTGTTTTTCTGTGATTTCAGGTATTTTCTGGCTGAAATTGAGGGACTTGAGCAAAAATCAGATTCAGAGGTTGAAGAAGGACTGCTGATGCTGTTGGATTCTGACCTCCCTACACTCAAAGTAGATTTTCTGGAACTACAGAACTCAAAATGGCGCGCTTTTAATTGCATTGGAAAGTAGACATCCAGGGCTTTCCAGCAATATATAATAGTCCATACTTTGGCCGAGTTTAGATGACGTAAAAGGGTGTTGAACGCCAGTTCTACGTTGCTGTCTGGAGTTAAACGCCAGAAATACGTTACAAGCCAGAGTTGAACGCCAAAAATACGTTACAAACTAGTGTTCAACTCCAAGAATGACCTCTGCACGAGGAAAGCTAAAGCTCATCCCAAGCACACACCAAGTGAGCCCCAGAAGTGGATTTATGCATCAATTACTTACTTCTGTAAACCCTAGTAGCTAGTTTATTATAAATAGGACTTTTTACTATTGTATTAGAAATCTTATGATTTTTAGTTCATCTGAGGATCATAGTGATCTCGTTTTGGGGGCTGGCCATTCGGCCATGCCTGGACCTTTCACTTATGTATTTTCAACGGTAGAGTTTCTACACTCCATAGATCAAGGTGTGGAGCTCTGCTGTTCCTCAAAGATTAATGCAAAGTACTACTGTTTTTCTATTCAACTCAACTTATTCTGCTTCTAAGATATTCATTCACACTTCAACATGAATGTGATGAACGTGACAATCATCATCATTCCCCCACGAATGCGTGCCTGACAACCACTTACGTTCCACCTTAGATTGAATGATTATCTCTTGGATCTCTTAATCAGAATCTTCGTGGTGTAAGCTAGATTGATGGCGGCATTCATGAGAATCCGGAAAGTCTAAACCTTGTCTGTGGTGTTCCGAGTAGGATTCTGGGATTGAATGACTGTGACGAACTTCAAACTCGCGAGTGCTGGGCGTAGTGACAGACGCAAAAGGAGGGTGAATCCTATTCCAGTATGATCGAGAACCTCAGATGATTAGCCGTGCTGTGACAGAGCATTTGGACCATTTTCACAAGAGGATAGGATGCAGCCATTGACCACGATGATGCCTCCAGACGATTAGCCATGCAGTGATAGCGCATCGGACCATTTTCCAGAGAGGATGAAAAGTAGCCATTGACAATGGTGATGTCCTTACATAAAGCCAGCCATAGAAAGGAGTAGGACTGATTGGATGAAGACAGCAGGAAAGAAGAAGTTCAGAGGGACGAAACTATCTCTATACGTTTATCTGAAATTCTCACCAATGATATACATAAGTGTTTCTATCTTTATTTTCTATTTATTTATTAGTTATTTTCGAAAGCTCCATAACTATTTTATATCCGCCTGACTGAGATTTACAAGGTGACCATAGCTTGCTTCATACCAACAATCTCCGTGGGATCGACCCTTACTCACGTAAGGTTTATTACTTGGACGACCCAGTGCACTTGCTGGTTAGTTGTATCAAAGTTGTGAATGAAAAACGATTTATTAAGACGTGCGTATAGAGTTTTTGGCGCCGTTACCTGAGATCACAATTTCGTGCACCAAGTTTTTGGCGCCGTTGCCGAGGATTGTTCGAGTTTGGACAACTGACGGTTCATCTTGTTGCTCAGATTAGGTAATTTTCTTTTTGTTTTATTTTCAAAAATTTTTCAAAAAAAAATTATTTTCAAAAAATTTTTTCAAAAATTTCTCCTTTGTTTTCGAAAAAAAATTTAAAATAAATGTTTTCAAAAATATATTTTTCTTCAGAATTTTTAAGAATGAATTCTAGTGTTTCATGATGATTTGTTAAATCCTGGCTGGCTATAAGCCATGTCTAATCTTTTGGACTGGGGTTTCAACTTATCATCACAAGAGCTTGTTGATCCTCACACACTTAGTTGCTCTAAACATGGAAAGTATCAATATCTTCTAAAGCTTGGCTGGCTAGTAAGCCATGCCTAACCCTCAGATTGGAGCTTTAGACTAAGAGTACACAATTCCTGGAATTCATATTAAAAATTTTGGAATCCTTATTTTCTTTTTCCTATATGTTTTTTTCGAAAATAATATACAAAAATCCAAAAAAATTAATAAAATCATAAAAATAAAAAATATTTTGTATTTCTTGTTTGAGTCTTGAGTCAATTTCAAATATTTTGTGTTTCTTATTTTCTTGAGCTTCAAATGTTGAGTTGGCTCCATTGATGAACTTCCCATTTCTTAGCCAATCAACATTCTTCTCTTCACCATCCACTACTCCAAGAAAGGTTCGAAGTTGGCCATCCGTTTCTATAACGGCGTATTGATGTGGGCCTAGAAATCTTGTTAGAGAAGTCTTCACCCGCTCAACTCGCTCTTGCATAACTACCTTCACTTCTTGGCAAACAGAATCTTCCTCAACCTCTTTTGAATATTCTTCAACATCACTCAAGTCAAATATTGGAGGTTATGTGAAGAAGTCAAATATCCATTGGGGTGCATTGTGGCCATGGTGTGAAGAAGTCATTAAGAAAATATAAACAAAAATCTACTAAAAAAACCAACAAACAACCAAAAAGAGCTATTTACACTATTAACATATTCACAACAACCAAAATATATAACACCGTTTGCATTTTCCCGGCAACGGTGCCAAATTTGACGAGTGAGGACTTATCGTTGATCTAAATCTTCAAAAAATAGAATTCCATCGTTGAAAGTATAGTCTAGACCAACAATGAATTCTCAAGGTCAAATAATAAATTCAATACAAAATAACCGAGATCAAGAGTAATTCAACCTCGGGTCGTTCTCCCTAGGAATGCAAATGAAATGTTACTTCTTCCGGTTGTGAAGAGAGCAAAAAGGGTTTTTGTGCAATTAAAGAACGAAAGATGAAAAAGAACTAAGTAATAATCAAAAGTGGAAAGTAATGCAAGAAACAAGGAAAATGAGATCAAAACTAGTGAAAATGCAAAAAAAGAACCTTGACTTGGGAATGAGGATCCACGGAATCCTATCATGGCCATAACCACAACTATGGTAAGTATCATGGGTCAATCTTGCCTAGTCAACCCCAACCATCGAGGAGTAAATCAAGCAAGCATAATTGACCTTATTCCATAAATCCTAACCAACTTACCAACTAGTTGATAAAAGGCTAGCATTGACGGAAACAAGAGTCAACTAACTACCCAAGAATTATCACTAAATGTTGGACATTATGACTCTAGTATCCTAGGGACTCAGACCACAAGCCAAGGTGGGAAAATCTACTCAAAATCTAGAGTTGGCATTTTAACAAACACCTTGTGTGCATAAAAGTAAAAACATGGAAAATTGCAAAGTAAAATGTAAAACTATAACCAACTACCAACAAAACCAAACATAAACAAGAAATCAAACATAAGGGAAGCATGAAATGTAAAATTCATCAATCAAAACTTCAAGGAACACAAAATTGCAATATGAACAAAGTAACTTGAACCAAGAGAAATTGAAAGTAAAAGTGATTTAATTAAAGAGGAAATTGAGAGTACTTACAATTGAAGAAGTAAAATCAAAATCAAGACTTGCTATAAAATGCTACAATGAAAATTGAAAACACTAAGAGAGCAATCTACTCTACACTACTCCTACTCCTAATTACTATGAAAACTATGTAAAAATTGCTCTAATGCCTGCCCCCCCTTGATAAGTGTTGAAGTCTCCCTTATATAGCACTCCAAAATAGCATTTCAGCCTTCCAAAATTGAGCCAAGGGCCTCCAAACTCACGCAGCACGTGCCTCATTAATGAAATCACGTGCAGGGACCTGTGCGGACGCATAGACGTGTGCGTTCGCACACGCGGCTGAAAATGGACCTGTGCGGGCGAATAGGTGCATGCGCACACACAGATGGAAATTCTCGCTTGTGCACGCGCACGCAGGGCTGTGCGCACGCACACTTCGCTATGTGTGCTTTTCCTTATTTTCTTCATGTTTTCTCCTTTGTACATGCTTCTTTCCACTTTTGGCTGTCCATTCTTGCTTTCAAGGCCTGAAATCACTCTCAAACTATATCACGGCATCGAATGGCACAAAGGTGGGATTAAATTGCTCTATTAAAGCACAAAATTGCATGTTTTTACATTTAAGATCAAATTAGGGATCAAACACATAAGTATGCTATTTTGGTACTAAAGTGTGAGTTCATGTGCTAGAATCCATCCAAATTGAGTCGAAATATACCATCAAATATGGACTCATCAATTCCCCCACACTTAAATAATAGCATGTCCTCATGCTAAACCGACAAGGGAAACAATCAAAGGGGTAATCAACTTATTAAATTCAACTAGCTGTATGCATGCAAGTAGCTATATACTATTTATATATATCTATGTATCTATAGTTTTCTATTGATTTAGTGAAAACAAACAATCAAATTCCAAGCAAGATTATGGACATATAAGGCTAAGCAAAGAATTAGTTCAATGCAAACAAAATCTATTGAATTGATCCAACTCATAAAAAAGAAGCAACTTGCAAGAATGCATGATAAGAGATGTGGAAATATAGAATTGAGTGATCGAACCCTCACTAGGTGTGTATGCACTCTAATCACTC
Source organism: Arachis hypogaea (assembly GCF_003086295.3). Taxonomy (NCBI): domain Eukaryota; kingdom Viridiplantae; phylum Streptophyta; class Magnoliopsida; order Fabales; family Fabaceae; genus Arachis; species Arachis hypogaea. The sequence continues at coordinate 89,799,667 of NC_092055.1, read as the reverse complement.
GGTGTCTAAGGGTTAATCACTCATGTCTCCTTCTAATCATGCTTTCAAGGTTTTGCTTTCCATCTAACAATCAACAACAGGTGATGCATGAATGCAATTATCATGAGGACTTATTAGGGTTGTAATAGGGTTAGGGTTAAGGTAGGATAGATATGGCTAAGTGGACTAAAGAAATGAATCTTTGATTAGCTCAAGTACCCAACTCAACTTGTATCAATCAACCCACAAAAACAAATGCATTCTAGCCACCTATTACTTCTTTTCACACACATTCATGACTTACTTTCTATTCAATACACATATGCATTTCTTATTCCAATTTTTTTTCTTTTTTTTTTTGGATAACTTTTGTCCCATCTTATTACTATATATTTTTTTCATTTCATTTAATTTTTTTTTAGGATAAATACATATGGTTAAAGCAAATTGATACATAAATGTGCACCTATTTTCCAAATTTTTCAATAATTACCCAAAACAAAATTTTCTCTACCAATGCTTCCCAAATTTTCTCCCACACTTAAATGACACACATATCTCAACCTAAGCTAATCAAAGATGCAATTCAAGGTAAATCATGGTCTTACGCTTAGGGTTTTGATGTGGTTACAATTAGAACAAAGGGGTTTAACAAGCTCAAAGGGGTTAACAACGGTAGATGCAAGGGTAAGGCTATATGGGTGAGTGAGTTTTATTAAAAAAATGGCCTCAATCATGCTAAATGCAATCACAACATCAAACATTGGAAATAAAGAATCAAGCAAAATAAAGATTACAATCATAGAAGAGATATATCATACAATGAATAAAATTACTGGTTAAAAATTGTAACCACTCAATATAAGCCCAAAACTCACAAGGTATTTATTCTTCACTCTTCTATGTTCCATAAAGAAATCATTCAAGCAATTTCGAAAACAATTTTCTCAATCAATTCAATAGAATGCCCTTGACAAAATTCTTGAAAATTCCTTGTTGTTTTTCACCAAAATTATTTCCTATATGTATATATGGTGTGATGGATGCAATTTTCAAGAAATTTTCTAGTTCTTTTCCTAATTTTCAACAAGCAAAAAGTAACATGAATAATTAAGATCAAGATAAACTAGGCATAAACTATTCACATCATCCAATCACAATCTATATCTATAATATATACTAAGCAATATAAAAGGTGCAATATATATACCAAGACTAGAGATGCAATACTAAAGATGACTAAAAGCAACTAATATATATACCAAAAAGTAGTAAGCAATATGAAAAAGTAAAGTGCTGTCAATATCCACAAAAGCATAGTAAAACTAAAAGTAAACTAAATGAGGGTGTTCAAGAGAGAATACTTACACCAAAAAATAGAAGATACTCCCCCACACTTAAGTTATGCACTGTCCTCAGTGCCAAAGGAATCAATCAAGAGAGGTCAATCATGTGAGGCTCCACCACCTAGCGGTGGTGGGTGGTGATGGCAGTAATAGACAATAAGGGCACTGGATGGCTGTGTGGTGGTCTGTGCTGCTGGCGGGTCAACTGCCTGGTCAACTGCCTCAGCTCTCGGCTCGGCTACGGCTGCCGGCTCCTCAACTTGCGGCTCCTCGGCTCTATGCTCCTCAGCTCTGTCAACTACTGCCTCCTCAGTCATGCGCTCCTCAGGTATCTGCTCAGGTGGCTGGACCACCTGGCCAGCTTCAGCTGCTGGCTCCTTGGATGAAGGCTCCTCGGCCTCTGGCTCTGACGTATCTGGAGGAGGTGGCCCAGGGTCTCTACCCTCAAACTTCGCTACTATCTACTGGAAGCGGCGAGCGTTGCGGCGCTTATAGCGGTGGACGGCCTGAAGGATCTCCTAACACATCTCATATGGTGTCTGAGCTCGGGGTATGGGTGCGGGTGCTGAAGGAGGTGCTGAAGGCTTTGCTGCTGCTGATGGAGGCTCAATAGTCTTCCTCTTCTTTTGAGGTGGCCTGTCATAGTCTCCATATGGCAGATACGGCTGCTTACTGATGTAGACAGACATCCGGTATGTCGGACATCTCTCTACACCAGATAAGGCTGCTAATCTGGTGATGAAGGATGGGAAGAGAATGTTGAATTTCTGCTGCAGGTTCACCTTCATCATCAACTCTCTAATAAGGGGAAGAACAGAGATCCTCTTCCCCTTCAGAATAGCCCATAGGAGAACTGCCACACGAATCCTGATATGAGTGGCATGCGTGCTCTGAAGGATGTAATCGGTAATGATCTGCTGCCAGATACTTGCCTCCAAGTTGAGGTCTGTGCATGCAATGCTCGCGGCGACAGGCTGCTCGCCCTTGCTGTATTCATGTAGCCTCAGGTTGGCCAATCTTTTTCAGGATCGCATCCAAAGAGATTTTGCCTGTGGCAATGTCTGTCATTATTTGAGTATAAGCGTCCCTACCCGGAGGAATATGCAGAATGTCCAAGAGGGCCTCTAAAGCAGTATTAGAGGTGTCCAAGGTGACACCTCTTAAGAAAACGGTTTGGGCATCCCTCTTGAGGAGATTGGCATAAAATTTCTTAACCTGGTGTTCATTCACTTCCACCGTGTCGGATTTTACGAATCCCCAATGATAAAAATTAATTATGTCGAGGATTGTATCCGCATATTTTTCAGGTAGGTTTAGCTTCCTCTCATAATGAAAGGCGCACTTTTCTAGCTTCTTATATTGTTCTTGGGCCTCGGAATTGACGAAAGTATCTAGATGGTCACTGGGAGGCACGGGAGGAGGGCGAGCCAAGGGGTTGGCTTTCTCCTTTCCCTTGTGGCCCATCCTGAAAAAGACAAAAATAGAAACAACTCAGGAAAAACAGATAAAATCACAGAAAGAAGAAGGATATAACCAAACAATTCAATTAAGAGCCATCAGATAAATAAATACTCAATTAGGAAAAACATCTATAAAATAGTAAAATGTTCAAAGGGAATGCGTTTTCCCAAGATCAAGCAACCTAAGCAATAAATGAATGAATGAACAAACAAGAAAGCATGTATATGACCTAGGTGTATTATGTAAGTGAATTGACCCGAGAGACATTGATTATTGCACTTTTGCATTAGCAATTGGAAAGTGTGCAAAACTTGGCGTAAAGAGCAATAGTCAAGGTCGCAGTCAAAGCGTGTACTTATTCATGTGAAAAAGATAAGAATTGACCACATATACCTAGCTTCCTATCCAAAAAATGCTTGGTTAGAGAACAAGTATGCATTGTTCGAAAAAAAGAAAACTTAAAGGAATAAGTGGCTAAGTACGGACTGTAATGTTAAAAACATGAACAAGCTTGATCAATTCACAGAGAAAGCAATGCATGTACTGCTGCAACAGTACCAAACCGAGTTCAAAATTTATGAGGTTAAGGTTGGTTCGGTGTTTAAGGAAAAAGAATTGAGCTATAAGTACAAGATGCAGCAATTCAGCATGCTATGCACTTAAAGACACCAAATAGAATGATCAGAGATGCGAAGACCAATCCAAATTGGTTGCAGGACACAGTCAGCAAAGAAGTGCATAATGGCATGTTAATTATCAAAGGATGAAATGCTCAATAAAATTTTGACATCAAACACAATAATTACAAAGGCAAAGTGAAGCTCGGATTGATGTTTTTAGCAGGGGCCCAGAATACAGTAAGCAAATCATCTCAGACAGCAGCTACTTTTAACGGAAGATGTTGCACAAGCATGAAGTAAGAATGCATAATGGCAAGGAAACCAAATACTATGGTGATCAGTCATAAAAAGTTAGTCAAGAATCCCATTCAAGCATTTCAACAAGCATAGAATGTGCAAAATTCAGCAGCAGCAAGCATAGCTCAATATACATGGCAGCAGTAAGCGTTCAGGTAAGAACAGCAACATCAACCAGTCCAAAAAACAAATGAAAAAGACTCGGCCAGCATCACATGTATTCATTCTAGAAAACAGAAGTCATCTATCCTAATACCACCTAGTAACTAGAACAGAAACTAAAGGCAGAATTAAAAATAGGAAGTAAAGTAAAGCATAAAAGAAATGGAACAGGGGAGGAAGAACAGGGGTCAAACCTGTAATATAGAGGGAAGGAAGGGTGGTAGATGGAGAGAGGCGCAGCGGCACAGGTGACCGCCGCTGCTGGGTGATGCTCGCCAGACAGAGAGGCGCGACCTAGGGTAGCGCTGGCGTGGTGGCAGAGAAGCATGAAACAGGGACAAAGGGAGAGAAATGTAGGGCGAGAGAGAAGAGAAAAGAAGAGAGAGATGGAGGGAGGGAGAGTGACGGCGGCGGCAGTGTGGTCGTCGGCGGTGGTTGGTTGTGGGGTGGAGGGACGAAAGGGATGAGAGGGAGGGTATGTGTGGTGGTGATATGGTTACTAAGAGAAGAAGAAAGGTTTGGGGGGAATTGTGGTAACTAAAGCGCGAGTCCCTGGTCATTTCGAATTAACGTTCGAAAAGTGACCTGTGCGGACACACAAGGTCGCGTGTGGACGCACACAGGGGAGAAAGAAGGGGTATGCGCGCACACAAGGTCGTGCGAGCGCTGCCAGAATGAGGCGAAACGTGACCTGTGCGGGCGCACACTTGATGTGCATACGCACAGCTTGTGCGTGCGCTACGAAAGGTTGGGTGCATACGCACAGCTTGTGCATGCGCTGCGACCAGGGGGTGTTGCTCAAGCTGTGCGGGCCCACAGAGAGTGTGCCCTCACACAAGAGATTTTTTTTTGAAATGTGCGGCTGCACGCATGGAGTGCGGACGCATATAAGAGGAAAAGGAGGTGGTGTGCACGCGCACAAGACGTGCGCGTGCTGCAAACAGAGAGGGCTTTTGAAGGCGTGTGCGCACACACTGTTGTGCGAACGCACAGGAATGCGAAATAGGGGGGTTGTGCGCACGCACAGGCCTCTGTTCCTGCAACAAGAATTTTTGGCTCTAAGGCACCAAAAGTGACATCCACAACATGTTTTCAAGCCCCAAAACATCATAAAACTCCCAAAAACACCTTATTTTACCAAAACCACTCAACAAACATCAAAATAAAACAACCAACCAAGCAAACTAACCCATTATACATGAAAAAGAGACAAGATTAGAAGGATATTACGATGGTGGGGTGTCTCCCACCTAACACTTTGGTTTATAGTCCTAAGTTGGACTTGGTGAGGAGATCCTTGTTAGGGTGGCTTATGCTTCCACTCCTCCTTGAATCTTCAACCAAGTTTGCTATTGATTCGACCTCCGGGGTCCCAATTGAGTTTCATCAAACTTATGAGAGACTTCAAGCTAGCAACTGGGATCCTCAAGTATTGCTTTTTGAAATTAATGCTCGGATCCCATACTTGAGTTTCTTTATCACCATTGACATGATTGTGCACTCCCCGGAATCCATTAAATTGACTCATGCACCAAAATTGAACTTCAAATGTTGAGTTGGCTCCATTGATGAACTTCCCATTTCTTAGCCAATCAACATTCTTCTCTTCACCATCCACTACTCCAAGAAAGGTTCGAAGTTGGCCATCCGTTTCTATAACGGCGTATTGATGTGGGCCTAAAAATCTTGTTAGAGAAGTCTTCACCCGCTCAACTCGTTCTTGCACAACTACCTTCACTTCTTGGCAAATAGAATCTTCCTCAACCTCTTTTGAATATTCTTCAACATCACTCGAGTCAAATATTGGAGGTTGTGTGAAGAAGTCAAATATCCGTTGGGGTGCATTGTGGCCATGGTGTGAAGAAGTCATTAAGAAAATATAAACAAAAATCTACTAAAAAAACAAACAAACAACCAAAAAGAGCTATTTACACTATTAACATATTCACAACAACCAAAATATATAACACCGTTTGCATTTCCCCGGCAACGGCGCCAAATTTGACGAGCGAGGATTTATCGTTGATCTAAATCTTCAAAAAATAGAATTCCATCGTTGAAAGTACAATCTAGACCAACAATGAATTCTCAAGGTCAAATAATAAATTCAATACAAAATAACCGAGATCAAGAGTAATTCAACCTTGGGTCATTCTCCCTAGGAATGCAAATGAAATGTTACTTCTTCCGGTTGTGAAGAGAGCAAAAGGGGTTTTTGTGCAATTAAAGAACGAAAGATGAAAAAGAACTAAGTAATAATCAAAAGTGGAAAGTAATGCAAGAAACAAGGAAAATGAGATCAAAACTAGTGAAAATGCAAAAAAAGAACCTTGACTTGGGAATGAGGATCCACGGAATCCTATCATGGCCATAACCACAACTATGGTAAGTATCATGGGTCAATCTTGCCTAGTCAACCCCAACCATCGAGGAGTAAATCAAGCAAGCATAATTGACCTTATTCCATAAATCCTAACCAACTTACCAACTAGTTGATAAAAGGCTAGCATCGACGGAAACAAGAGTCAACTAACTACCCAAGAATTATCACTAAATGTCGGACATTATGACTCTAGTATCCTAGGGACTCAAACCACAAGCCAAGGTGGGAAAATCTACTCAAAATCTAGAGTTGGCATTTTCACAAACACCTTGTGTGCATAAAAGTAAAAACATGGAAAATTGCAAAGTAAAATGTGAAACTATAACCAACTACCAACAAAACCAAACATAAACAAGAAATCAAACATAAGGGAAGCATGAAATGTAAAATTCATCAATCAAAACTTCAAGAAAAACAAAATTGCAATATGAACAAAGTAACTTGAACCAAGAGAAATCGAAAGTAAAAGTGATTTAATTAAAGAGGAAATTGAGAGTACTTACAATTGAAGAAGTAAAATCAAAATCAAGGCTTGCTATAAAAAGCTACAATGGAAATTGAAAACCCTAAGAGAGCAATCTACTCTACACTACTCCTACTCCTAATTACTATGAAAACTATGTAAAAATTGCTCTAATGCCTCCCCCCCTTTGATAAGTGTTGAAGTCTCCTTTATATAGCACTCCAAAATAGCATTGCAGCCTTCCAAAATTGAGCCAAGGGCCTCCAAACTCGCGCAGAACGTGCCTCATTAATGAAATCACGTGCAGGGACCTGTGCGTCCGCACACGCGGCTAAAAATGGACCTGTGCAGGCGCACAGGTGCATGCGCACGCACAGATGGAAATTCTCGCTTGTGCACGCGCGCGCAGGGCTGTGCGCACGCACACTTCGCTATGTGTGATTTTCCTTATTTTCTTCATGTTTTTTCCTTTGTACATGCTTCTTTCCACTTTTGGCTGTCCATATCACGGCATCGAATGGCACAAAGGTGGGATTAAATCACTCTATTAAAGCACAAAATTGCATGTTTTCTCATTTAAGATCAATTTAGGGATCAAACACAAAAGTATGCTATTTTGGTGCTTAAGTGTGAGTTCATGTGCTAGAATCCATCCAAATTGAGTCGAAATATACCATCAAATATGGACTCATCACAGCACAATCCAACTATACCACAAGGGAGAAAGAACTCCTAGCTATTGTTCATGCATTAGATAAATTTAGATCTTATTTGATAGGGTCCAAAATAGTGGTTTATACGGATCATGCAGCTTTAATGTATTTGTTGACAATGAGTGAGTCAAAACCTAGGCTCATACGTTAGATCTTGCTCTTGCAAGAGTTCGACATTGAGATTAGGGATCGAAGTGGGTCTTAAAATTTGGTTGCGAATCATTTAAGCCGCCTTGAAAATCTTAAATATGACCCATTTCCGATTGATGACTCATTCCTTTTGGATAGTTTGCATGCTGTTTCGGATAGCTTTCCTTGGTTTGCACCAATGGCGAACTACTTGGTTGCTAAGCTCTTCCCTCCCAACTTTTCTAAACATCAAAGGGATAAGTTGAGGAGTGATTCCAAATATTATATTTGGGATGACCCTCACTTGTGGAAGAGGGGTGTAGACCATGTAATTTGAAGAGATGTCCTGGAATCTGAAATCGAACCCATTCTTAAAGCTTGCCATTCATCCGAGTGGGGCAGCCACTTTGGCTCACAACGGACGGCTAAAAAAGTTTTGGATTGTGGATTCCGGTGGCCAACCTTATTCAAGGATGCTAACCGATTCTGTGTGTCGTGCAACTAATGTCAGAAGTCGGGAAATGCGTCCCAAAGGGATGAAATGCCTCAACAACCGATGTTGTTCTTGAAATCTTTGATGTATGGGGCATAGACTTTATAGGGCCATTTTCCAACTCAAGTGGGTACCTATATGTTCTGTTGGCGGTTGACTATGTATCAAAGTAGGTGGAAGCGATACCTACCCGCCTTGATAACGCTAATACCGTGATTTCTTTCATTAGAAACAATATTGTGTGCCGCTATGGGTCGCCACGAGCAATTGTGAGCGACCAAGGTACCCACTTTTGCAACAGGAAAGTAGAGGCACTACTCAAGCGTTATGGGGTATTGCACAAAGTTGCAACTGCTTATCACTCCCAAACCAACAGAGAAGCGGAGGTGTCTAACCGGGAGATTAAGCAAATTTTGGAGAAAGTGGTGAATCCACAAAGGAAGGACTGGAGCTCTCGGTTGGGGGATGCACTATAGGCGTATAGGATGGCCTACAAGACCCCGTTGGGGACGAGTCCCTTTCGGATCTTCTATGGTAAGGCATGCCACCTTCCGGTAGAGATTGAGTATAAAGCTTATTGGGAGGTTAAGCAGTGTAACATGGATTTCACCAAGGCGGGTGTAGCCAGAAAATTGCAACTAGAGGAGCTTGAGTGTCTTAGGATGGAGGCTTATGAGAATGCTCGAATCTACAAGGAAAAGACTAAGGCATTTCATGATCACCATATTCGAAAGAAGGACTTTCAAGAAGGTGACGAAGTTCTCCTCCATAACTCGAGGCTCAGATTCATGCCTGGGAAGCTCCGTTCAAGATGGGAAGGACCCTTCAAGGTGAAGGAGGTAAAGCCCTATGGAGTGGTGGAATTGTTTGACCCTCAAAGCGATACAACTTTCAAAGTGAATGGACATAGAGTGAAGAAGTACCATGGCTACAAGTCATCAAAGGAGTTAGATGTGTTCCTGCTTACAAAGGCACCAAGAGGAGGGGGAGCTTAAGCTCATGAACGTCCAACATAAGGATGTTAAAGAAAAGTGCTTGGTGGGAGACACCCCACCGTGGTAAGATCTTCTTTGTGTATACTTTCTTGCTTCTAGCTTTTGTTGATTTTGTTGAATTGTTATGATATTCATGTAGATTTCATTAATCTTAGTATGGATGAATTGATAAAGTTAAAGAAAATGCTTTATTTTGAGTAGTGCATGAATTGGGGAGTGTTTTCTTGACTATCTGGCTTGAATACCTGCCAAGAATGTGTTAGAATACCTTTCTCTATGTTGAAAAAAGGGGGGGGGGGGGAGGGGGCTTCACGCGTAAGCATACAAGACGCGTGCGCGTCGGTTGCATTTTCGCAAGTTTGAGCACATTTTCCCGAGAGTTGCGCGAACAATGCGCGAAACACGCAAGTGCCTACCCACGTGTATGCATGAGGCACGCCCACGCATCGCCTATCCCACTTCCTTGTCTACGCGTACGCGCATTTGACGCGTACACGTCGGTCACTCTGCGTGCCACTCTTGGTACACTTTACCCGAGAGTTGCGCGAGCATCGCGCAAACACTGCGCGTAATGCGCAACTCCTACTCACACGTGCGTGTGTAGCACGCTCACGCGTCATTTTGCCCTCTTGTCCACCCACGCGTGCGCGCACATGACGCGTACGCGTCGGTCGCCTTACCTCCGTTCCCAGTACACGACACCCGAGACTTGCGCGAGCATTGCGCAAGCAATGCGCGAAATGCGCAGTTGCCTTCATGCGTGCGCGCGCTGTGACGCGTACGCGTCCCTTACCTGTTCTGCTACCCACGCGTACGCAGGGTTGGCGCTTGCAAACCCCTTTTCCTTTCTGTAACTCCACGCGTATGCGTGGCGTGCGCGCTCGCGTCATTTCCCGGACGCAGGTAATGCACCAGCGCGCCCTGTTTCAAATTTTTCTTCTCACCTCCCTCTTCCACTTTCTTCTTCCTCTTCTCCTCTCTTCTTTCCCTTTCCCTCTTCACCACTTCTCTCACCCACCACCACCGGCGACTTTACCCACCGGAGACCACCACGTCCGGTGGTCCCACTTTCTTTTTCCTCTTCTCTTTCTTTTTTCTTTCCATTTTTCTCACTTGCACCTTATCTTCTCTATTCCTCTCAAGGTCATATTCTTTTCCATTCTCTTTGTCTTTACTTTATGCCCTTCTTTCTTAATTGCATGTCTATACTTTCTCTTATTTCTCTTAGTTGCACTTTGTTAAATTTGCTCTTGTTTATCTGCTCTCTTTTTTCTTTTTTCTTTGCCATTTTCTATGGATGTTGAAATTTGAGTTACCTCTTGCTTTGATGGGTTGGTTTGTTATCTTTTGAATCCTTGTGATTATGTGATGTTGTTTTGATGTTGGGTATATCATTTTGGGGTATTGCACTTTTGCATTTATTCAATGTGCTTATGGTTTGGATGTTGCACACCAAGTGTTTGTTGAATTGCACCTATCACATTTTTAGTCAATTTTGACACTATGCTTTCAAATCGGTGCTCTTCTATCAATACACTTGCATCCTTATTGTACATTGAGCTCATTGCACTTCATCTTTACCACTCATATGTGCATACCCATAACTTGCTTTCTTAGATCATATTGCAAGAATAGTATTCCACCCCTCTCTAACTCCACTTTATTCCTTTTGCATGCCTTATTGTCTTGGAGTTAGATTAGGTAATTGATTTTCTTGTGCTTTTTATCTTTCTTGCATATGTCACTTGGGGTTGTTAGCGATGCTTGAGTTTATTCTTCTCATGCCTTACTTGCATGCCTTTTTCACTCTTACATCCCATGCTAGTGCATTGCTCTGTATTTCAATGGTTGTCTTGCTTGCATGTGGCAGCTGTCATGTTTTCAAGACCTATTCTTTTGTCTCTTTGAGTTTAATGTCTTCTCTTTCCTCTTCTTTTTCAGATGGCCATCAAAAAGGACAAGAAAAAGCCACAGAAGAAGCCGCCTCCCAAAAGGGCGCCTCAAAGATCAACCGTTAAAGCGTCCCATGCGCCCAAGGCTAAGCCTCTCCCCAATAAGGCGCGAAGCATCATTGATATTGATGACCAAGAGAAGGACAACCTTGTGAGAGATCCCACTAGGTTTCCTAACCGCTTTTGCGAGCTCATGTTCCCCATCATGATTGCACAAAATTATTATACTGAACCCCTTCTTAACCCTCCGGATCATATAGTTCAGTTTGTCATACCTCGCATTGAGCGACGAGGATGGGGCTTTCTCATGAGTAGACCACAAGAATTCAATCTCTCGTGGGTGGTAGAGTTCTACACCAATTACTTCTCACCTTCTCTTTAGACTGTTTTTATGCGCCGGAAGCAAGTTCCAGTTTCCGAGAAAGCTATTCAAGAAGTACTCTGAGTCCTACCCGTACCGGATGAGGTAGATGGTTACCAAGAGGCCCTCCGCCAGTGTGATGAGTTCAATTTCGTTTTTGATTGGGACGCTGTCCGCCAGATTATTGCCAAACCAGAAACATTTTGGACCCGAGGGAGACTCCGGCCCCGACCTAAGGGCATTCTTGCACGTTATCTTACTGTAGAGGCTCGAGCATGGACCCAGATCTTGTCTCATTATGTGTTTCCCAGCACCCACGAGACGTTGATCACCGCAGATCTAGCCTTGCTAGTTTGGTGCATACTCACAGAGCGGTCGATTAACATTGCTCGCCTCATCCACCAAGCCATGGGTCGTGTTCATGCCAAGAGTAGCCTACCTTTCCCCCGCCTTGGTGACGGAGTTAGTTGCTACTGCTGGTGTTTCCCGTGAGACTAAGGATCGGAAAGCGATGATTCCGGTAGCGGGCGACGTCGTCCCAACCGAAAAATATCTCAAGCCTCCGGTGGAACCCAAAAACCTTGATATAGCTATCCCCTCAGATATCCCTACCACTTCTTCTACATCACAAAGATCTTTCCACCAACGGTTTGAGGACCTCCATAGGAAGATAGATAGATATGAACGGCGGAACCAACGCCGGTATGCTTACATAAAGAAGCTTTTGAGTTGTGTGACCCCTTCTATGGATGAACTGGAGATCTCCACATCCACCTCATATTTAAGTGAAGAGAGCACTCGCGAATGGGATAGTGGAAGTTCCAAACCCGACCACTGATGACTTGCATCATCTACCCTTTTTCTTGCATAAAAAGGACCATAAAAGAGCATAATCTCATTTGATCATTACAATTCATGCATTATTTGATGAACATTTTGATACATTGCTTTGAAATGGGTTTGTGCTGAATTTCAGGTGGAAAATACATCAAAAAGAGAAGAAAAACAACAAAACAAAGCTAGGCATGTGAAACTGGTGTGCCACTTGGAGCAAACGCCACAAAAATGTATGGGCGTGGCACGCCAGGAGCTGAGCGTGGCACGCCAGTACTAAATTCCAGAGAGGATCCTCAAGCTCTCTATATGGGCATGGCACGCTAGGAGCGGGGCGTGGCACGCCAGCATAGTTTTCCAGAAGAGGAGCCCAAAGCCTTCACATGGGCGTGGCATCCTAGAAGCTGGGCGTGGCACGCCAGTATAATTTTCCAGAGAGCAATGTTGAAGGCCACTAAAGGGGTGTGGCACGCCTAGCCCATCACATACTATGGGCGTGCCACTTGAACCATGGGGTGTGTGGTGCACGAATTGTGAATCACACTTTTCACAACGCGTACCACTAACCAGCAAGTGCACTGGGTCGTCCAAGTAATACCTTACGTGAGTAAGGGTCGAATCCCACAGAGATTGTTGGTTTGAAGCAATCTATGGTTATCTTGTAATTCTTAGTCAGGAAGTCAATTATATTTATCAGTTGAATTGCGAATAAACAAAAGAGCATGGATTAAAGGTTACTTGTTGTGCAGTAATGGAGAATATGTTAGAGTTTTGGAGATGCTTTGTGTTCTGAATCTCTGCTTTCCTCTGTCTTCTGATTCATGCATGCACGTTCTCCTATGGCAAGCTGTGTGTTGGTGGATCACCGTTGTCAATGGCTACCATCCATCCTTCCAATGAAAATGGTCCAGGTGCGCTGTCACCGCCCGGCTAATCATCTGCAGGTTCTCAATCGTACCGGAATAGGACTTACTAACCTTTTGCGTCTGTCACTACGCCCAGCACTCACGAGTTTGAAGCACGTCACAGTCATTCAATCCCAGAGTCCTACTCGGAATACCACAGACAAGGTTTAGACTTTCCGGACTCTCATGAATGCCGCCATCAATCTAGCTTATACCACGAAGATTCTGATTAAGAGATCTAAGAGATACTCATTCAATCTAAAGTAGAACGGAAGTGGTTGTCAGGCACGCGTTCATAGGGAATGATGATGATTGTCATGTTCATCACATTCAGGTTGAAGTGCGAATGAATATCTTAGATAGGAACACGCATGATGAATAGAAAACAGAAATACTTGCATTAATTCATTGAGACACCGCAGAGCTCCTCACCCCCAACAATGGAGTTTAGAGACTCATGCCGTCAAAGAGTACAAAGTTTTGATCTAAAATGTCATGAGATACAAAATAATTCTCTAAAAGTTGTTCAAATACTCAACTAGTAACCTAGGTTTACATAAATTGAGTAAACTATGATAGATAGTGCAGAAATTCACTTCTGGGGCCCACTTGGTATGTGCTGGGGCTGAGACTAAAGCTTCTCACGTGCATAAGACTGTTTTGGGCGTTCAACGCCAGTTTTGGATCCTTTTGTGGCGTTGAACTCTAACTTTTGATCCTTTTCTGGCGCTGGACGCCAGAATTGGGCAGAGAACTGGCGTTGAACGCCAGTTTACGTCATCTATCCTTGAGCAAAGTATGGACTATTATATATTTCTTGAAAGCCCTAGATGTCTACTTTCCAACGCAGTTGGAAGCGCGCCATTTCGAGTTCTGTAGCTCCAGAAAATCCACTTTGAGTGCAGGGAGGTCAGAATCCAACAGCATCAGCAGTCCTTTTTCAGCCTAAATCAGATTTTTGCTCAGCTCCCTCAATTTCAGCCAGAAAAATACCTGAAATTATAGAAAAACACACAACTCATAGTAAAGTCCAGAAATATGAATTTTTCCTAAAAACTAATGGAAATAAACTAAAAACTAACTAGAATATACTAAAAACTATATGAAATTAACCCCAAAAAGCCTATAAAATATCCGCTCATCACAACACCAAACTTAAATTGTTGCTTGTCCTCAAGCAACTAGATAAATAAAATAGAAGACTAATAGGTTGAGAAGCAATAATATCTCAGAGTTTTTGAGTGAAGCTCAGATTCTAATTAGATGAGCGGGACTAGTAGCATTTTGCTTCCGAATAGTTTTGGCATCTCACTTTATCCATTGAAGCTCAGAGTGATTGGAATCTATAGGAACTTAGAATTCAGATAGTGTTATTGATTCTCCTATTTCAGTATGATGATTCTTGAACACAACTACTTTATGAGTCTTGGCCGTGGCCCTAAGCACTTTGTTTTTCAGTATTACCACCGGATACATAAATGCCACAGACACATAATTGGGTGAACCTTTTCAGATTGTGGCTCAGCTTTGCTCAGCTTTTCATTAGTTTTTATGTTAAATTCACATTTCTGGACTTCACTATGAGTTTGTGTGTTTTTCTATGATTTTAGGTATTTTCTGGCTGAAATTGAGGGACTTGAGCAAAAATCAGATTCAGAGGTTGAAGAAGGACTGCTGATGCTGTTGGATTCTGACCTCCCTGCACTCAAAGTGGATTTTCTGGAGCTACAGAACTCGAAATGGTGCGCTTCCAATTGAGTTAGAAAGTAGACATCCAGGGCTTTCCAGAAATATATAATAGTCTATACTTTGACTAAGAATAGACGACGTAAACTGGCGCTCAACGTCAGCTCTCTGCCCAAATCTGGCGTCCAGCGCCAGAAAAGGATCCAAAACCAGAGTTGAACGCCAGAAATGGATCAAAACCTGGCGTTCAACTCCACAAATGGCCTCTACACGTGGAAAGTAAAGCTCAGCCCAAGCACACACAAAGTGGGCCCCGGAAGTGAATTTATGCATCAATTACTTACTCATGTAAACCCTAGTAGCTAGTTTATTATAAATAGGACCTTTTACTATTGTATTAGGTATCTTTGATCAGTTGTATGTTATCTTAGATCACGTTTGAGGGCTGGCCTCTCGGCCATGCCTGGACTTTCACTTATGTATTTTTAACGGTAGAGTTTCTACACTCCATAGATTAAGGTGTGGAGCTCTACTGTTTCTCAAGGATTAATGCAAAGTACTACTGTTTTCTATTCAATTCATCTTGTTTCGCTTCTAAGATATTCATTCATACTTCAATCTGAATGTGATGAATGTGACAATCATCATCATTCCCTATGAACGCGTGCCTGACAACCACTTCCGTTCTACCTTAGACTGAATGAGTATCTCTTAGATCTCCTAACCAGAATCTTCGTGGCGTAAGCTAGAATGATGGCGGCATTCAAGAGAATCCGGAAGGTCTAAACCTTGTCTGTGGTATTCCGAGTAGGATTCAATGAATGAATGACTGTGACGAGCTCCAAACTCGCGATTGCGGGGTGTTAGTGACAGACGCAAAAGGATAGTAAATCCTATTCCAGCATGATCGAGAACCGATAGATGAATAGCCGTGCCGTGACAGGGTGCGTTGACCATTTTCACTGAGAGGATAAGATGAAGCCATTGACAAGGGTGATGCCTCCAGACGATTAGCCGTGCCGTGACAGGGCATTGGATCATTTTCCCGAGAGATGACCGAAAGTATCCATTGACAGTGGTGATGTATCACATAAAGCCAGCCATGGAAAGGAGTAAGACTGATTGGATGAAGATAGCAGGAAAGCAGAGGTTCAGAGGAACGAAGGCATCTCCATTCGCTTATCTGAAATTCTCACCAATGAATTACATAAGTATTTCTATCCCTATTCTATTAATTATTATTCGAAAACACCATTATCAATTTATATCTGCCTAACTGAGATTTGCAAGGTGACCATAGCTTGCTTCATACCAACAATCTCCGTGGGATTCGACCCTTACTCACGTAAGGTATTACTTGGACGACCCAGTGCACTTGCTGGTTAGTTACACGGAGTTGTGAACCATGGTCTTGGCATCATGTTTTTGGCGCCATTTCCATGGAAAGAAAGAGCAATGAATTTTACATAATTAAAGTGTAATCACGATTCCGCGTACCAAGTTTTTGGCGCCGTTGCCGGGGATTGTTCGAGTTTGGACAACTAACGGTTCATCTCGTTGCTCAGATTAGGTAATTTTCTTTTTGTTTTATTTTCAAAAATTTTTCAAAAATATTTCAAAATTTTCTCACCTGTTTTCGAAAAAAAAAATTTTAAAATAAAAAAATGTTTTCAAAAATATATTTTTCTTCAGAATTTTTAAGAATGAATTCTAATGTTTCATAAAGCATGTTGAAGCCTGGTTAGCTGTAAAGCCACGACTGTCGGGCATGTTAGACGTGTCATGTCTGAGTTACATACTAAAGCTTGGCTAGCTATTAAGCCATGCCTGACCCTTTGATTGGAGCTTTAGACTAAAAAAGCACAAGATTCCTGGAATTCATATTAAAAATTTTGGAATCCTTATTTTTCTTTTTCAAAATGATTTTCGAAAAATTAAAAATAAAAATACAAAAAAATCATAAAATCATAAAAATCAAAATTATTTTGTGTTTCTTGTTTGAGTCTTGAGTCATGTTATAAGTTTGGTGTCAATTGCATATTCATCTTGCATTTTTTTCGAAAATAATCATGCATTCATAGTGTTCTTCATGATCTTCAAGTTGTTCTTGGTAAGTCTTCTTGTTTGATCTTTGCATTTGCATGTTTTGTGTCTTTTCTTGTTTTTCATATGCATTCTTGAATTCTTAGTGTCTAAGTATTAGGGAATTCTAAGTTTGGTGTCTTGCATGTTTTCTTTGCATTAAAAATTTTTCAAAAATGTGTTCTTGATGTTCATCATGATCTTCATAGTGTTCTTGGTGTTCATCTTGACATTCATAGCATTCTTTCATGCATCACATGTTTTGATCTAAAATTCTCATGCATTGCATCATTTTTCTTGTTTTTCTCTCTCATCATAAAAATACAAAAATCAAAAAATATCTTTCCCTTTTTCTCTCTTAAAATTTCGAAAATTAGATTTGACTTTTTCAAAAATTTTTAAAATCTAGTTGTTTTCACGAGTCAAATCAAATTTTTAATTTAAAAATCTCATCTTTTTCAAAATCTTTTTTAAAAATCAAATCTTTTTCATTTTTCTTAGTTATTTTCGAAAATTTTAAAAATATTTTTCAAAAATCTTTTTCTTATCTTTATCACATAATTTTCGAAAATAACATCATCAATTAATGTTTTGATTCAAAAATTTCAAGTTTGTTACTTTCTTGTTAAGAAAGATTCAAACTTTAAGTTCTAGAATCATATCTTGTGATTTCTTGTGAATCAAGTCATTAATTGTGATTTTAAAAATCAAATCTTTTTCAAAAACTAATTTCTATCATATCTTTTCAAAAATATCTTCTTATCTTACCTTTTTCAAAAATATGATTTCAAAATATCTTTTCTAACTTCCTAACTTCTTATCTTTTTAAAATTTGTTTCAACTAACTAACTAACTTTTTGTTTGTTTCTTATCTTTTTCAAAACTACCTAACTAACTCTATCTCTCTAATTTTCGAAAATATCTCCCTCTTTTTCAAAATTTCTTTTTAATTAACTAATTATTTCAAATTTTAAATCTTAATTTTCAAAAATTACTAACTTTTTCAAAAACTATTTTCGAAAATCATTAACTCTTTTTTCAAAAATAATTTTCGAAAATTCTCTTCTCTCTCATCTCCTTCTATTTGTTTATTCATCTACTAACATCTCTCCCTCACTCACAAAAAAAAAGAGAGGATCTCTATTATTATTATTTTTCTGTGCCTTCTTCTTTGTCATATGAGCAGGAGCAAGGACAAGAATATTCTTGTTGAAGCAGATCCGGAACTTGAAAGGACTCTGAAGAGAAAATTAAGAGAAGCTAAAATACAACAATCCAGAGATAACCTTTCAGAAATTTTCGAACAAGAAGAGGAGATGGCAGCCGAAAATAATAATAATGCAAGGAGAATGCATGGTGACTTTACTGCACCTAATTCCAATTTACATGGAAGAAGCATCTCTATTCCTGCCATTGGAGCAAACAACTTTGAGCTGAAACCTCAATTAGTTTCTCTGATGCAGCAGAATTGCAAGTTTCATGGACTTCCATCTGAAGATCCTTTTCAGTTCTTAACTGAATTCTTGCAGATATGTGATACTGTTAAGACTAATGGAGTAGCTCCTGAAGTCTACATGCTCATGCTTTTCCCTTTTGCTATAAGAGACAGAGCTAGAATATGGTTGGACTCTCAACCTAAAGACAGCCTGAACTCTTGGGATAAGCTGGTCACGGCTTTCTTAGCCAAGTTCTTTCCTCCTCAAAAGCTGAGCAAGCATAGAGTGGATGTTCAAACCTTCAAACAAAAAGAAGGTGAATCCCTCTATGAAGCTTGGGAAAGATACAAACAGTTGACCAAAAAGTGTCCTTCTGACATGCTTTCAGAATGGACCATCCTGGATATATTCTATGATGGTTTATCTGAGTTATCAAAGATGTCATTGGATACTTCTGCAGGTGGATCCATTCACCTAAAGAAAACGCCTGTAGAAGCTCAAGAACTCATTGACATGGTTGCTAATAACCAGTTCATGTACACTTCTAAGAGGAATCCTGTGAGTAATGGGATGCCTATAAAGAAGGGAGTTCTTGAAATTAATACTCTGAATGCCATACTGGCTCAGAATAAAATATTGACTCAGCAAGTCAATATGATTTCTCAGAGTCTGAATGGAATGCAAGCTGCATCCAACAGTACTCAAGAGGCATCTTCTGAAGAAGAAGCTTATGATCCTGAGAACCCTGCAATAGCAGAGGTGAATTACTTAGGTGAACCTTATGGAAACACCTATAACTCATCATGGAGAAATCATCCAAATTTCTCATGGAAGGATCAAAAGCCTCAACAAGGCTTTAATAATGGTGGAAGAAACAGGTTTAGCAATAGCAAGCCTTTTTCATCATCCACTCAGCAACAGACAGAGAATTTTGAGCAGAATCCATCTAGCTTAGCAAACTTAGTCTCTGATCTATCTAAGGCCACTGTGAGTTTCATGAATGAAACAAGGTCTTCTATTAGAAATTTGGAAGCACAAGTGGGCCAGCTGAGTAAAAGGATCACTGAAATCCCTCCTAGTACTCTCCCAAGCAATACAGAAGAGAATCCAAAAGGAGAGTGCAAGGCCATTGACATAAGCACCATGGCCGAACCCAAAGAAGGAGAGGAGGACGTGAATCCCAAGGAGGAAGACCTCCTAGGACGTCCAGTGGTCAATAAGGAGCTTCCCTCTGAGGAACCAAAGGACTCTAAGGCTCATCTAGAGACCATAGAGATTCCATTAAACCTCTTTATGCCCTTCATGAGCTCTGATGAGTATTCCTCTTCTGAAGAGAATGAGGATGTTACTGAAGAGCAAACTGCCAAGTTTCTTGGTGCAATCATGAAGCTAAATGCCAAATTATTTGGCATTGACACTTGGGAAGTTGAACCTTCCTTGTTCATCAATGAACTAAGTGATCTGGATCAACTGACATTACCTCAGAAGAGACAGGATCCTGGAAAGTTCATAATATCTTGTACCATAGGCACCATGATCTTTAAGGCTCTGTGTGATCTTGGTTCAGGAATAAACCTCATGCCCCTCTCTGTAATAGAGAAACTGGGAATCTATGGGGTGCAAGCTGCTAAAATCTCATTAGAGATGGCAGATAATTCAAGAAAACAGGCTTATGGACAAGTAGAGGACGTGCTAGTAAAGGTTGAAGGCCTTTACATCCCTGCTGATTTCATAATCCTGGATACTGGAAAGGAAGAGGATGAATCCATCATCCTAGGAAGACCTTTCCTAGCCACAGCAAGAGCTGTGATTGATGTGGACAGAGGAGAATTAATCCTTCAATTGAATGAGGACAACCTTGTGTTTACAACTCAAGGATCTCTCTCTGCATCCATGGAGAGGAAGCATAAAAAGCTTCTCTCAAAGCAGAGTCAAACAAAGCCCCCACAGTCAAACTCTAAGTTTGGTGTTGGGAGGCTACAACCAAACTCTAAGTTTGGTGTTGAACTCCCATATCCAAACTCTAAGTTTGGTATTGGAGAGTCTCAACAAAGCTCTGCATATCTGTGAGGCTCCATGAGAGCCCACTGTCAAGCTATTGACATTAAAGAAGCGCTTGTTGGGAGGCAACCCAATTTCTATTTATCTAACTATATTTTTCTTAGTTATATGTCTTTATAGGTTCATGATCATGTGGAGTCACAAAATAAACAAAAAAATCAAAAACGGAATAAAAAACAGCAGAAGAAAAATCACACCCTGGAGGAGCATCTGTCTGGTGTTCAACGCCAGAACAGAGCATGGTTCTGGTGCTGAACGCCCAAAATGGGCAGCATCCTGGCGCTGAACGCCCAGAACAAGCATGGTTCTGGCGTTCAACGCCAGAAATGGCAACAAATGGGCGTTGAACGCCCAAAATGGGCACCAACCTGGCGCTGAATGCCCAGAGTTGTTTGCAAGGGCATTTTACATGCCTAATTTGGTGCAAGGTTGTAAATCCTTGAACACCTCAGGATCTGTAGACCCCACAGGATCATCTCAAGATCTGTGGACCCCACAGAATCATCTCAGGATCTGTGGACCCCACAGGATCCCCACCTACCTCTACTCACTTCTTCTCACCCCTCTTTCACACAATCCCATAAACACTCTTCCCCATCACCTCTTCACCACTCATATCCATCCACTCTTCCCCATAAACCTACCTCATAAACTCCACCTACCTTCAAAATTCAACATCTCTTTCCCACCCATATGGCCGAATACACACCTCCCTCCATCTCCTCCATATCTTCTTCTTCTTCTATTCCTTCTTCTTTTGCTCGAGGGCGAGCAACATTCTAAGTTTGGTGTGGTAAAAGCATAGCTTTTTTTTGTTTTTTCCATAACCATTGATGGCACCTAAGGCCAGAAAAACCTCTAGAAAGAGGAAAGGGAAGACAAAAGCTTCCCTCAAAGGGTCTATAGCTCAGTGGTAGAACATTTGACTGCAAATCAAGAGATCCCTGAGATACCTCAGGGGATACATTTTCTTCCACACAATTATTGGAAGCAACTAAGGGTGGAACATCAAGAGCACTCCATCATCCTTCATGAAATAAGAGAAGATCAAAAAGCAATGAGGGAGGAGCAACAAAGACAAGGAAGAGACATAGAAGAGCTCAAGGACGTCATTGGTCCCTCAAGAAGGAAACGCCACCATCACTAAGGTGGATTCATTCCTTGCTCTTATTTCTTCGGTTTTTTGTTTTCTATGTTATGTGCTTATCTATGTTTGTGTCTTCATTACATGATCATTAGTAGTTAGTAACTATGTCTTAAAGTTATGAATGTCCTATGAATCCATCACATCTCTTAAATGAAAAATGTTTTAATTCAAAAGAACAAGAAGTACATGAGTTTCAAATTTATCCTTGAACTTAGCTTAATTATATTGATGTGGTGACAATGCTTCTTGTTTTCTGAATGTATGCTTGAACAGTGCATATGTCTTTTGAAGTTGTTGTTTAAGAATGTTAAATATGTTGGCTCTTGAAAGAATGATGACTAGGAGACATGTTATTTGATAATCTAAAAAATCATAAAAATGATTCTTGAAGCAAGAAAAAGCAGCAAAGAACAAAGCTTGCAGAAAAAAAAATAGGCGAAAAAAAAAATAGAAAGAAAAAGAAAAAGCAAGCAGAAAAAGCCAAAAGCTCTTAAAACCAAGAGGCAAGAGCAAAAAGCCAATAACCCTTAAAACCAAAAGGCAAGGGCAAATAAAAAGGATCCCAAGGCTTTGAGCATCAGTGGATAGGAGGGCCTAAAGGAATAAAATCCTGGTCTAAGCGGCTAAATGATGCCAAGGCATCTTAGGCGAGTTTCACTAGCATTTTTCTGTTAGTTTTAGTTGTTTTATGCGCTTTCTTGAGCTTAAAGTAACCAAGAATGGTTAAATGAATAACAAAGCAATGAACCATCCAAACAGTATGATTTTTATGCAAATTTCATGAGTTTTTAGTTATATTACTTGAATGCTATGAATGGAAGATTCTCATGAAAATTTGCAAGACTTTGATGCAGTTGTTTGGATGATTTCAGGAAAGAAGAGGCTAGGCAAGGAAGCAA
The DNA here is from genome assembly GCF_003086295.3 of Arachis hypogaea. Lineage (NCBI taxonomy): Eukaryota > Viridiplantae > Streptophyta > Magnoliopsida > Fabales > Fabaceae > Arachis > Arachis hypogaea. The sequence goes on along the minus strand of NC_092055.1, from coordinate 89,777,263 downwards.
CAAAAATCAATAAAGGAAGCTTGAATATCACATGTGGAGTTTAAGTTCCAGTTTAAGCTTAAACTGGAACTTAAACGGCAAAATCATGAAAGCTGAGGAAAGGGTGAAAGTGGCGTTTAACCTCCAGTTTAACCTTAAACTGGAAGTTAAACGCCAGAAATGGGGAATGCACCATGGAGCCATTTCCACGTTTAAGCTCCAGTTTAACCTTAAACTGGAGCTTAAACGTGTTCGACCAAGTTTTCTCCTCCAGGGTTGCTTTATCCATTTCCACGTTTAAGCTCCAGTTTAACCTTAAACTGGAGCTTAAACGTGTTCGACCTCCAGGGCTACCTTTCTCCTCTTCCACGTTTAAGCTCCAGTTTAACCTTAAACTGGAGCTTAAACGTGTTCGACACCTCCAGGGCTACCTTTCTCCTCTTCCACGTTTAAGCTCCAGTTTAACCTTAAACTGGAGCTTAAACGTGTTCGACCTCCAGGGCTGCCTTTCCTATCTCCACGTTTAAGCTTCAGTTTAACCTTAAACTGAAGCTTAAACGTGTTCGACTACGTTACCCTCCAGGGCTGCCTTCTTCCATTTCCACGTTTAAGCTTCAGTTTAACCTTAAACTGAAGCTTAAACGTGCTTCCACAAAAGGCATCATTGGAAGTGTCTGGCGTTTAAGCTGCAGTTTAAGCTTAAACTGCAACTTAAACGCCACTATTGGAAAAGGTTTCTGGGCCAAAAATATTGCAGTTTAAGTTAGCTTTTGAGCACAAACATTAACTTAAACTTACTCTGGTATGAAACCCAATTGAATATCATGGTTTATGGGATTGGGCCTGAAGGATTGATGAGTCTGGAATTTCAATTTGTTGAGTCATGTGTCATTACTTGATTATCACTAAGTTGGCTCAATGAATGTTACAGAATGTGGATCAGCAGCCTCATCAAGATTATGGATCATAAACCCAAAGCAAAAGGAAAGCAGGGAGAGGCCTCAAAGCCCAAGAAACACAACAGAAGCTCAATATAGAAAGTGTATAAATAGGATAGAATTCAAGTTAGGAAGGACTTTGAACCTTTCATTTTGCTAGTTTTCATACCTTTGTAATTGAATTCAGAGCTATGACTCACTAAACCCCCTTTCATTGGGTTAGGGAGCTCTATTGTAATTCAATGAATCAATAATAGTTTATCTTCTTCTTCAATCTTTTCTCTTGAATTTTGTTAGAAAGCTTCTCGATCTAATTCCATTGGGTAGTTTTCTTGGGAAAGAAACTACCCATAATTGGAATCCTTCGGAACCTTGGGAAAGGAATGGAGGATTCATGCTAGAGAAGCTTTCTCACAGTGAATTGGATTGGGGTTTGGATGGATATTGTGACATGTAATCCTACCAAATTGTGGTTCATGAAACTGTGTGGTATAATCAGTGATCGAGCATCATCTCTTCTTATGAACATTTAAACCAAGGGATTGGGAATTTGTTTGTTTTTAGAGAGAATTGGTGAGCCAAGGGATTGGGATCCAATCATATAAGATTGCCAAGCAAAATTCAATGAACGCATTGGTTGAGGAAGAGATAAACATGTTTTGATTCGGAGATCTCAATATCTCCTATAACCCAATGAATTCCCCATTTCTGATTTCCACTTTCTCTTTACATTCTGCAACTCAATTCATGCAATCACCCCCATTCCCTTTTAATTTCAGCAATTTAGCTTCTGCTCTTTAATTCATGCAATTTAAGATTCCGCCATTTCAATTTCTTACCATTTACGTTTCCCGCCAATTTTACATTCCGCAATTCTCATCTAATTCTTGATTCTGCTCAACTAGACACACTTCTAATCCGAATTGCTCATTCAACCAATCCTTGTGGGATTCGACCTCACTCTATTGTGAGTTTTTACTTGACGATAACCGGTGCACTTGCCGGAAGGAATTTTGCTGATCGTGCAATTTCCTAAATCGTGGCATAACTAGTTTATGCGCATCAAGTTTATGGCGCCGTTGCTGGGGATTGGTTTTCGATTGACAATTCTCCAATTGGAAGTTAACTAGATTGGGCATTTTTTTTTTTTGCTTTGTTAATTCAGTTCAAGTTATTTGTTGAATTTTAATTTCTGCACTCTGTTACATGCTTTCTTTCTTTATGCCTTTAAATTCAAGCAACTAACTCACTGACTCACTAACTATTTGAATTAATTCCTCAACTGCTCTAACCATACTCTTCCATTAACCAAGAGTATTTTACTTGTTTGTTGCCTGTGCTGTGTTCTTGTATGACAGGTAGGAGAGGAGAGACATCAACTCCTCCATATACCGAACCAGAGAGGACCCTTCATAGACTTAGAAGGGAAGCAAGAGGGAAGAGAGTACTGGGAGAAGAAGAATCTGAAGGAGAATCTGAGGACAATTTTGAGGAAGCTCTAGATCTCAACATGGAAAGAGAAGTTCATAACCATGGGAGAGCTGATGGAAACAATGCCATTCCCGAGAGGAGGGTTCTTGGTTCATACATAAACCCAACATCTGGGAATTGTGGTAGCAGCATTCAGAAACCACCCATTCAGGCTAACAATTTTGAGCTCAAACCACAGCTAATATCACTTGTGGAGAATCATTGTTCATTTGGAGGGAGTGCTAATGAAGACCCAAACCAAAATCTCACAAAATTCCTGAGAATTTGCGACACTGTGAAGTCCAATGGAGTCCAGGAAGATGCCTATAAACTGCTTTTGTTCCCATTTTCACTTAGGGACAAGGCAGCTAAGTGGCTGGAATCATTCCCAAGGGGGAGCCTAACAACATGGGACGAGGTGGAAAGCAAGTTTCTGGCACGTTTCTACCCCCCACAAAAGGTCAATAGGCTTCGATCTGAGGTTCAGACTTTTAGACAACAAGATGGTGAAACTCTCTACGAGGCATGGGAGAGGTTCAAGGATTTGACAAGGAAATGCCCACCAGACATGTTCCATGACTGGGTGTAATTGCACATTTTCTATGATGGACTTTCTTATGAATCAAGGAAGGTTGTAGACCATTCATCAGGAGGTTCATTGAACAGGAAGAAGACTGTGGAAGAAGCCATTGAAGTGATTGAGACAGTGGCTGAGAATGAGTACTACTATGCATCAGAGAGACACAACACTAAGGGAGTCATGGAGCTGAACCATGTTGATACAATTCTAGCCCAAAACAAGGTGTTTGCCAAGCAACTAGCAGAGCTCACCAGGAAATTAGAAACAAAGCAAGTGGCTGCAATACACACACAAGATCAAGAGGAAGAAAGCACTGAAGGAGGTGATTGGGAAGAGGCCAATTATGTAGGAAATCAACAAAGGCAACCATATGATCCACATTCCAACACTTACAACCCAGGCTGGAAAAACCACCCAAACTTTGGGTGGGGAAACCAGCAAAACCAACATAACAAGTCCACATACCAAAACCCCAACCAAAGAGCATACCAAGCCACACAAAACACTTACTCCCAACCATCATATCAAGGTCAAAATAATCGACCTACCCAACCTAATCCGAACCAACAATTTCAAGATCAATTAAACAGGATAGAAGGAATGCTTGCAACCATGGGTCAAGACATAATCGAATTGAAAGCTTTTAAGGAAGAAGTAATTTCCAACTTGCAAAACCAAGGAGCTGCCATCCAGAAGTTAGAAAATCAAATTGGGTATTTGTATAAGCAAATCCCTGGGCCAAGTGTTTCTCATGCTGCCAAGGCTATTGCAAGGGAAGAATGTAAAGCCATAACCCTCAGAAGTGGAAAAAAGCTAAAGGAGATCTCAAGTGAACCCACAGAGGATGAAGCAAAGGAAAATGTGAGAGATAAGGAACAGGGACAATCCTTTACACCGTCTGCAACAAGAGAAAAAGAAAAAGAGGTCCTGAAGCCGTATACACCCAAAGCACCATATCCTCAACGTTTGATGAAAGGTGAAAAGGATGGCCAATTCTCCAGATTTTTGGAGATTTTCAAGAAGCTTCAAATCAACATTCCGTTTGCTGAGGCAATAGAGCAAATGCCACTCTATGCAAAATTCTTAAAGGAATTAATGACCAAAAAGAGAAGCTGGAGAAATGAGGAAACTGTGTTGTTGACTGAAGAATGCAGTGCCATCATTCAACACAAATTGCCTCAGAAACTGAAGGATCCAGGCAGTTTTCAAATCCCCTGCATCATAGGAGAAGTCATGGTGGAGAAGGCCTTGTGTGACTTAGGGGCCAGTATCAATTTGATGTCTCTAACAATGATGAGAAGAATGGAGATTGAGGAAGTCAAACCAACAAGAATGGCCCTCCAATTGGCAGATCGAACCTTTAAATTCCCTCATGGGATAGTTGAAGATTTGTTGGTAAAAGTGGGAGATTTCATATTCCCTGCCGATTTTGTGGTATTAGATATGGAGGAAGAAGCCGAAGCTTCAATAATTCTGGGAAGACCCTTCCTGGCTACTGCAGGGGCCATCATAGATGTCCAAAAGGGTGAGCTCACTCTTAGACTGCATGATGAGCAATTGGTGTTTAACGTATTCAAGGCAATGAGCTATCCATCAGAATCACTAAAGGAATGCATGAGGGTGGATGTAGTGGACATTGCAGTACAAGAAACCTTTGAGGAAACAACAAAGGAAGTGGCAGAGGAGGAGTTCACCAAGGATATTGAAGATAGTGACATCAAGGCTGCTGAAACAACCATGCCAAGCATGCCAGATAGAGTGAAAGAAGAGAAGGAAGCACCAAAACCTGAGCTCAAAGCATTGCCCTCTAATCTCAAGTATGCATACTTGGGTAGTAATGAGAGCTATCCTGTTATCATTAGCGCTGCCCTGAGCCAAGAACAGGAAGAAAAATTGATCAATGTGCTACAAACTCATCAAGACGCCATTGGATGGACCCTAGCTGATTTGAAGGGGATAAGTTCATCCATATGCATGCATAAAATCTTGTTAGAAGAGGATGCTAGAACCTACATTCAAGCTCAGAGAAGATTGAATCCCGTCATGAAAGAAGTGGTACAAAAGGAGGTCATGAAGTTATGGCAGGCAGGGGTAATCTACCCCATTTCTGATAGCCCATGGGTTAGTCCCATCCATGTAGTGCCCAAGAAAGGTGGCATAACTGTGGTGCCAAATGAGAGGAACGAACTCATACCCACAAGAACTGTCACTGGGTGGAGGATGTGCATAGACTACAGGAAGCTCAATGAAGCCACCAGAAAAGATCATTTCCCACTCCTATTCATGGATCAGATGCTTGAAAGGCTTGCAGGACATGCCTACTATTGCTTTCTGGATGGATACTCAGGCTATAATCAGATAGTAGTTGATCCTAGAGATCAAGAGAAAACATCATTTGTTTGTCCATATGGAGTTTTTGCTTATAGACGCATGCCCTTTGGATTGTGTAATGCACCTGCCACTTTCCAAAGATGCATGTTGTCCATCTTTTCGGACATGATTGAAAAATTTATTGAGGTTTTCATGGATGATTTTTCTGTGTTTGGAGATTCTTTTCCTAGCTGCCTACACCACCTTGCTTTGGTGCTTAAGAGATGCCAAGAGACCAACCTAGTATTAAACTGGGAAAAGTGTCATTTCATGGTCACAGAAGGAATAGTCCTTGGCCACAAAATCTCGAATAGAGGCATTGAGGTGGACAGAGCTAAGGTGGAACTCATTGAAAAATTACCTCCACCAAGTAATGTCAAGGCAATTAGGAGTTTTTTGGGACACGCTGGCTTTTACAGAAGGTTTATTAGAGACTTTTCTAAAATAGCCAAACCTTTGAGTAACTTGCTTGTCTCTGATACACCCTTTGTATTTGATAAAAATTGCATGATAGCCTATGAACTTTTGAAGCAAAAACTTTTCTCTGCACCTATCATTGCCCCACCTGATTGGAACTTACCTTTTGAACTGATGTGTGATGCATCAAACCTTGCTGTTGGGGCAGTGTTAGGACAAAGGAAAGACAATTTGATACATGTGATTTATTATGCCAGTAAAGTATTGAATGATAACCAAAGGAATTACACAACCACTGAAAAAGAACTCTTGGCAATAGTCTTTGCATTTGACAAATTTAGATCTTATCTCATTGGATCTAAAGTCATTGTTTTCACTGATCATTCAGCTTTAAAATATTTACTTGCTAAACAAGAATCCAAACCAAGACTTATTAGATGGGTTCTTTTGTTGCAGGAATTTGACATTGAAATCAAAGACAAGAAGGGCGTAGAGAACAAGGTGGCAGATCATTTATCAAGGATACCATGTGAAGAAGGAAGCGCACAAAGCACACATATAAATGAGTGCTTTCCTGATGAACAACTCATGGTAATTCACAAAGCACCCTGGTTTGCAGACATAGCGAACTTCAAGGCGACTGGGAGTTTGCCGTTGGAATTTAACAAGCATCAAAGGAAGAAATTGGTAAATGATGCTAAATACTTCATCTGGGACGAACCATACTTGTTCAAAAAATGTTCGGATGGCATACTCAGAAGATGCATATCAGAGGAAGAAGGAAGGGAAGTCTTATGGGACTGCCATGGCTCCACTTATGGAGGACATTTTGCAGGAGAAAGAACAGCAGCTAAGGTGTTGCAGTGTGGTTTTTATTGGCCCACTATCTTCAAAGATGCAAAGGAACTAGTGAAGCACTACCATGAATGCCAGAAAGCGGGGAACCTGCCAAGAAGAAATGAAATGCCACAACAATTCATTCTGGAACTTGAATTGTTTGATGTATGGGGGATAGATTTCATGGGACCCTTCCCCACCTCATACTCAAATAATTACATCCTTGTGGCAGTAGACTATGTCTCCAAATGGGTTGAAGCAATAGCAACTCCAACCAATGATAATAAGGTAGTCATGAACTTCCTCAGAAAACACATTTTTTGCCGTTTTGGGGTTCCAAGAACAATCATCAGTGATGGAGGAAGCCACTTCTGCAACAAACCATTAGAGGCATTGCTTCTAAAATATGGAGTCAAACACAAGGTAGCCACACCATACCATCCACAGACAAGTGGGCAAGCCGAAATATCTAATAGGGAACTCAAAAGAATCCTGGAAAAGACTGTGGGAACTTCAAGGAAGGACTGGTCGATTAAGCTAGATGATGCTCTTTGGGCATATAGGACAGCTTTCAAGACACCAATTGGAATGTCTCCTTACCAACTAGTATATGGAAAAGCTTGCCATTTGCCACTGGAGTTGGAGCACAAGGCATTCTGGGCCTTGAAACTCTTGAACTTGGACAGCAAAGCTGCTGGAGAAAGAAGGATGTTGCAAATTCAAGAGTTGGAAGAATTCAGAGCTGAAGCTTATGAGAATGCCAAAATTTACAAAGAAAGAGCAAAGAAGAAGCATGACAGCAACATAGCCCCAAGGAAATTTGAGGAGGGACAAAAAGTATTGCTCTACAATTCTAGGCTGAAGCTATTTCCAGGGAAGCTAAAATCAAGGTGGTCTGGACCATTCCTTGTCACCAAAGTCTCCCAATATGGACAAATAGGAATCATGGAAGAAAAGTCACAACGAACCTTCACGGTGAATGGTCAAAGACTCAAACATTACTTGGGAGATGTGGAGGAGAAGGACAAAGTTAAATATCACCTCAACTGAGGCAGCTGACCGTCAAGCTAATGACGTTAAAGAAGCGCTTGTTGGGAGGCAACCCAACCTGAGGTAATACTACCTTGCTGTTTCTTTTATTTGTTTCAATAAAAAGGTGAAGTAGTTTCTGTGCATTGCAAGGAATTAAGTTTGGTGTTTCACACCAAACAATGAATTCGTGGATCAATAATTCAAAGGGGAATGTGTGACTCCAAGTTTGGTGTTCCACCACACAGATTAACTGAACACAACAACCTTTGAATTATATGAAAGGAACAACCATTCTAAGCAATCATAGAAATGCTTAAAATCCTTAGTAGCAACTTCATTCCAAAGAGTATTCAAGGACTCAAAGAGCAGAGGAGTAAGTAGAAGACTAAGTTTGGTGTTCACACACCAACTTAAGACTCAGACACTTACCCATATATAGTTGAGCTAACCACTCAAGTGCTTGAGAAGCAAGCAACTTCATCACTCTTTGCAGGAAAGGAAACAAGGATCTTAGAAAGAGCATGAAACAACAACTAGGAGAAGAAGGAGAAATCAAATTGTTTCCTGGCAACAAAGAGAAAACAAGGAATTTCACAAGGTGGTATTGTTCCTTGACAATTCTTTAAAAAGGGCAAACAAAAGCATGCTTGTTCTGATTTAAACTGTAATTGTTGAATCTTTCTGGAATGAAAGTTCTAGTATGTTTGTCTGTTTATTGCTTTGAATATAGTGAATGCCTAGATGTTTGGATATATCTTCACCTTCTTAAACAAATGCTTGCCGTGCTTGTTCTGTTTCCAAAAATTAAAAGAAAAGTTTGAACAAAAGTAGCTTGGCTCAATTAGTGACAAATCAAGTAGAATTAAGTGGTGGTATGCATGCTTGATTGTTTAGTCAGATCACTGGAAATAAAGTGTAGAATTATCATTTTTTGTGTAGAAATTGAAAACTGTCTATGGATCTTGATAAATAAATGTCTTTGGCCATGAAAAAGAAAGAAAAAGAAGAAGAAAAAGCCACTGAAAAAGGGCAACCAAAAAGCAAAAAAATTGAGAAAATAAGCTAGGCACCAATGGTTCGAACTTCTGAGACAAATGCCTGTGGTGTTTATGTATTAAGGATATGCTTGGATGAATAGGTTCTGAGGAGTGTTTCAACACTTGGTAACTTGGGTTAACTAACCCGGGATTATCAACCAAAAGTCCATTATCAAGAGCAACCTAAATACAAAACATTTAGTCACACAAAGAGGTGCTGGGCACCAATGTCTCAAGAAGAAATGTGAACTAAAATGCCTGCAGTGGATATGTGTAGTGCACTGATAAGAAAAAGAAAATGCCAAAGGCTTGTGCAACACATGACACTAAGCAAACAAGGAGCAAAGGAGCTCAAAGGAAAAGAAAAGAAAAACAAAGAAGAGAAAAGTGCCAAGGACATAAGAATAACAAGAGGCCATAGCAGTGTTTGATGAATGCAATAAAAAAAGTGATAATCTTACCTGATAAGAATGAAAAAGTGATACTGCAACTTTCTGCATAAAACCCTTCTGATGAACTACAAGTGCTTACTAATATAGCCAATGTAATTGCTTTCTGTTTCATACTTTCTTCTCAAATAACTCAGGACTTGCTTAGGGACAAGCAAGTATTAAGTTTGGTGTTGTGATGCCAAGGCATCTTAGGCGAGTTTCACTAGCATTTTTCTGTTAGTTTTAGTTGTTTTATGTGCTTTCTTGAGCTTAAAGTAACCAAGAATGGTTAAATGAATAACAAAGCAATGAACCATCCAAACAGTATGATTTTTATGCAAATTTCATGAGTTTTTAGTTATATTACTTGAATGCTATGAATGGAAGATTCTCATGAAAATTTGCAAGACTTTGATGCAGTTGTTTGGATGTTTTCAGGAAAGAAGAGGCTAGGCAAGGAAGCAACAAAAATCAATAAAGGAAGCTTGAATATCACATGTGGAGTTTAAGTTCCAGTTTAAGCTTAAACTGGAACTTAAACGGCAAAATCATGAAAGCTGAGGAAAGGGTGAAAGTGGCGTTTAACCTCCAGTTTAACCTTAAACTGGAAGTTAAACGCCAGAAATGGGGAATGCACCAGGGAGCCATTTCCACGTTTAAGCTCCAGTTTAACCTTAAACTGGAGCTTAAACGTGTTCGACCAAGTTTTCTCCTCCAAGGTTGTTTTCTCCATTTCCACGTTTAAGCTCCAGTTTAACCTTAAACTGGAGCTTAAACGTGTTCGACCTCCAGGGCTACCTTTCTCCTCTTCCACGTTTAAGCTCCAGTTTAACCTTAAACTGGAGCTTAAACGTGTTCGACACCTCCAGGGCTACCTTTCTCCTCTTCCACGTTTAAGCTCCAGTTTAACCTTAAACTGGAGCTTAAACGTGTTCGACCTCCAGGGCTGCCTTTCCTATCTCCACGTTTAAGCTTCAGTTTAACCTTAAACTGAAGCTTAAACGTGTTCGACTACGTTACCCTCCAGGGCTGCCTTCTTCCATTTCCACGTTTAAGCTTCAGTTTAACCTTAAACTGAAGCTTAAACGTGCTTCCACAAAAGGCATCACTGGAAGTGTCTGGCGTTTAAGCTGTAGTTTAAGCTTAAACTGCAACTTAAACGCCACTATTGGAAAAGGTTTCTGGGCCAAAAATATTGCAGTTTAAGTTAGCTTTTGAGCACAAACATTAACTTAAACTTACTCTGGTATGAAACCCAATTGAATATCATGGTTTATGGGATTGGGCCTGAAGGATTGATGAGTCTGGAATTTCAATTTGTTGAGTCATGTGTCATTACTTGATTATCACTAAGTTGGCTCAATGAATGTTACAGAATGTGGATCAGCAGCCTCATCAAGATTATGGATCATAAACCCAAAGCAAAAGGAAAGCAGGGAGAGGCCTCAAAGCCCAAGAAACACAACAGAAGCTCAATATAGAAAGTGTATAAATAGGATAGAATTCAAGTTAGGAAGGACTTTGAACCTTTCATTTTGCTAGTTTTCATACCTTTGTAATTGAATTCAGAGCTATGACTCACTAAACCCCCTTTCATTGGGTTAGGGAGCTCTATTGTAATTCAATGAATCAATAATAGTTTATCTTCTTCTTCAATCTTTTCTCTTGAATTTTGTTAGAAAGCTTCTCGATCTAATTCCATTGGGTAGTTGTCTTGGGAAAGAAACTACCCATAATTGGAATCCTTCGGAACCTTGGGAAAGGAATGGAGGATTCATGCTAGAGAAGCTTTCTCACAGTGAATTGGATTGGGGTTTGGATGGATATTGTGACATGTAATCCTACCAAATTGTGGTTCATGAAACTGTGTGGTATAATCAGTGATCGAGCATCATCTCTTCTTATGAACATTTAAACCAAGGGATTGGGAATTTGTTTGTTTTTAGAGAGAATTGGTGAGCCAAGGGATTGGGATCCAATCATATAAGATTGCCAAGCAAAATTCAATGAACGCATTGGTTGAGGAAGAGATAAACATGTTTTGATTCGGAGATCTCAATATCTCCTATAACCCAATGAATTCCCCATTTCTGATTTCCACTTTCTCTTTACATTCTACAACTCAATTCATGCAATCACCCCCATTCCCTTTTAATTTCAGCAATTTAGCTTCTGCTCTTTAATTCATGCAATTTAAGATTTCGCCATTTCAATTTCTTTCCATTTACGTTTCCCGCCAATTTTACATTCCGCAATTCTCATCTAATTCTTGATTCCGCTCAACTAGACACACTTCTAATCCGAATTGCTCATTCAACCAATCCTTGTGGGATTCGACCTCACTCTATTGTGAGTTTTTACTTGACGATAACCGGTGCACTTGCCGGAAGGAATTTTGCCGATCGTGCAATTTCCTAAATCGTGGCATAACTAGTTTATGCGCATCACTAAACCAAGCTGTCCCTAACCATGTGCTTGTGGTGTGTAGGTGTCAAGTGAAAACTTGAGACTGAGCGGTTAAAGTCAAGGTCCAAAGCAAAAGAAGAGTGTGCTTAAGAACCCTGGACACCTCTAATTGGGGACTTTAGCAAAGCTGAGTCACAATCTGAAAAGGTTCACCCAATTATGTGTCTGTGGCATTTATGTATCCGGTGGTAATACTGGAAAACAAAGTGCTTAGGGCCACGGCCAAGACTCATAAAGAAGCTGTGTTCAAGAATCATCACACTGAACTAGGAGAATCAATAACACTATCTGAACTCTGAGTTCTTATAGATGCCAATCATTCTGAACCTCAATGGATAAAGTGAGATGCCAAAACTATTCAAGAGGCAAAAAGCTACAAGTCCCGCTCATATGATTGAAGCTATGTTTCATTGATAGTTTGGAATTTATAGTATATTCTCTTCTTTTTATCCTATTTGATTTTCAGTTGCTTGGGGACAAGCAACAATTTAAGTTTGGTGTTGTGATGAGCGGATAATTTATACGCTTTTTGACATTGTTTTTAGTATATTTTTAGTAGGATCTAGTTACTTTTAGGGATGTTTTCATTAGTTTTTATGTTAAATTTACATTTCTGGACTTTACTATGAGTTTGTGTGTTTTTCTATGATTTTAGGTATTTTCTGGCTGAAATTGAGGGACTTGAGCAAAAATCAGATTCAGAGGTTGAAGAAGGACTGCTGATGCTGTTGGACTCTGACCTCCCTGCACTCAAAGTGGATTTTCTGGAGCTACAGAACTCGAAATGGCGCGCTTCTAATTGCGTTAGAAAGTAGACATCCAGGGCTTTCCAGAAATATATAATAGTCCATACTTTGGCCAAGAATAGATGACGTAAACTGGCGCTCAATGCCAGCTCTCTGCCCAAATCTGGCGTCCAGCGCCAGAAAAGGATCCAAAACCAGAGTTGAACGCCAGAAATGGATCAAAACCTGGCGTTCAACTCCACAAATGGCCTCTGCACGTGGAATGTAAAGCTCAGCCCAAGCACACACCAGGTGGGCCCCGGAAGTGAATTTATGCATCAATTACTTACTCATGTAAACCCTAGTAGCTAGTTTATTATAAATAGGACCTTTTACTATTGTATTAGGTATCTTTGATCAGTTGTATGCTATCTTAGATCACGTTTGAGGGCTGGCCTCTCGGCCATGCCTGGAATTTCACTTATGTATTTTTAACGGTAGAGTTTCTACACTCCATAGATTAAGGTGTGGAGCTCTACTGTTTCTCAAGGATTAATGCAAAGTACTACTGTTTTCTATTCAATTCATCTTGTTTCGCTTCTAAGATATTCATTCGTACTTCAATCTGAATGTGATGAACGTGACAATCATCATCATTCCCTATGAACGCGTGCCTGACAACCACTTCCGTTCTACCTTAGACTGAATGAGTATCTCTTAGATCTCCTAACCAGAATCTTCGTGGCGTAAGCTAGAATGATGGCGGCATTCAAAAGAATCCGGAAGGTCTAAACCTTGTCTGTGGTATTCCGAGTAGGATTCAATGAATGAATGACTGTGACGAGCTCCAAACTCGCGATTGCGGGGCGTTAGTGACAGACGCAAAAGGATAGTAAATCCTATTCCAGCATGATCGAGAACCGACAGATGAATAGCCGTGCCATGACAGGGTGCGTTGACCATTTTCACTGAGAGGATAAGATGAAGCCATTGACAAGGGTGATGCCTCCAGACGATTAGCCATACCGTGACAGGGCAATGGATCATTTTCCCGAGAGATGACCGAAAGTAGCCATTGACAGTGGTGATGTATCACATAAAGCCAACCATGGAAAGGAGTAAGACTGATTGGATGAAGATAGCAGGAAAGCAGAGGTTCAGAGGAACGAAGGCATCTCCATTCGCTTATCTGAAATTCTCACCAATGAATTACATAAGTATTTCTATCCCTATTCTATTAATTATTATTCGAAAACACCATTATCAATTTATATCTGCCTAACTGAGATTTGCAATGTGACCATAGCTTGCTTCATACCAACAATCTCCGTGGGATTCGACCCTTACTCACGTAAGGTATTACTTGGACGACCCAGTGCACTTGCTGGTTAGTTACACGGAGTTGTGAACCATGGTCTTGGCATCATGTTTTTGGCACCATTTCCAGGGAAAGAAAGAGCAATGAATTTTACATAATTAAAGTGTAATCACGATTCCGCGTACCATCTGGGCGTTCAGCGCCAGCCTTCCACCAAATTTCTGGCGTTTTAGCGCCAGAGTTATTTTTCCCTGGGCTCTTTCTGTCCTCAGGTGAATTTTGGGTGGTTTGCTCATTTCTTGGCTTTTTGCTGCCTTGAGGTGGGGTATTTAATGTTTTCCCACTTCTTAATTGAACTGCTTGGCATTCTTCTGTTATTTGTCTTGACAGCTGCTGCTTTGTTTGCCTAAACTGTTCTTCCATATGCATATTAGCCATTCTTGTCTCTTGTAGCCTATCTTTAAATTCGGCTAACTGCTTTGTTAGAAAGTCCAATTGATGATTGAATTCAGTAGCTTGTTTCACAGGGCTTAGTTCAGCAGTTACTGTTTTAACCTCTTCTTTCATGGAAGGGTCACTGCTTAGGTACAGATGCTGATTCCTGGCAACTGTATCAATAAGCTCTTGAGCCTCTTCAATTGTCTTTCTCATGTGGATAGATCCACCAGCTGAGTAATCTAGAGACATCTGAGCTCCTTCTGCAAGCCCATAATAGAAGATGTCTAACTGAATCCACTCTGAAAACATTTCAGAGGGGCATTTTCGTAGCATCTCTCTGTATCTCTCCCAGGCATCATAAAGAGATTCATTATCTCCTTGTTTAAAGCCTTGGATGTCCAGCCTTAGCTGTGTCATCCGTTTTGGAGGAAAGTATTGATTCAGGAATTTTTCTGTCAGCTGTTTCCATGTCCTTATGCTGGCCTTAGGTTGGTTATTTAACCACCTTTTGGCTTGGTCTTTTACAGCAAATGGAAACAGTAATAATCTGTAGACATCCTGATCTACTTCCTTATCATGTACTGTGTCAGCAATCTGTAGAAACTGTGCCAGAAACTCTGTAGGTTCTTCCTATGGAAGACCGGAATACTGGCAATTTTGTTGCACTATGATAATGAGCTGAGGATTCAACTCAAAGCTACTGACTCCAATGGAGGGTATGCAGATACTACTCCCATATGAAGTAGTAGAGGGGTTAGCATATGACCCCAGAGTCCTCCTGGACTGTTCATTTCCGCTTAGGTCCATGACAAAGAAAGGAAGATGATGTAAAATAAAAAAAAATATTTTTATTTATTTAATTATTTATTTATTTCGAAAACAAAATAAATCAAATTAAAATAAATAAAAAAAATGAGTGAAGATTTTCGAAAAATTGAGGAGAGAGAAAGTGGTTAGGAAGTTTTGAAAAGGATATGATAATTTTTGAAAAAGGTTTTAAATTTTAAAATAAAAATCTGAATTTTAGAAATAGATTTCGAAAATTTGCTTTTAAAACAGAGAGAAAAGATATTTTTGAATTTAAAGAGGAGAGAGAAAAATAATAAGATAGCACAAGATTTAAAATTTTTAGATCTGATGCTCCTTGTTTTCGAAAATTTTTAAGGAAAAAAAACACTAAGGAACACCAAACTTAAAAATTTTAAGATCAAGACACTAGGAAAATTCAAGAACACTTTGAAGATTCACAGGAACACACGAACACGAAGGAAGAACACCAAGCTTAAAATTTTTAGAAAACCAAACTAAAATTTTTGAAAAACACAGAGAAATCAACAAGAAAACACCAAACTTTAAGTTTGGCACAGGATTTAATAGAAAAATTATTTTTAAAAAAGGTTTTAATAAGAAAATAAGGATTCTAAAATTTTAACACGACAATAATACGAGAATCTAAACAAAAAGAGAAATTTTTCCTAATCTAAGCAACAAAATAAACCGTTAGTTGTCCAAACACGAACAATCCCCGGCAACGGCGCCAAAAACTTGGTGCACGAATTGTGAATCACACTTTTCACAACGCGTACCACTAACCAGCAAGTGCACTGGGTCGTCCAAGTAATACCTTACGTGAGTAAGGGTCGAATCCCACGGAAATTGTTGGTTTGAAGCAATCTATGGTTATCTTGTAATTCTTAGTCAGAAAGTCAATTATATTTATCAGTTGAATTGCGAATAAATAAAAGAGCATGGATTAAAGGTTACTTGTTGTGCAGTAATGGAGAATATGTTGGAGTTTTGGAGATGCTTTGTGTTCTGAATCTCTGCTTTCCTCTGTCTTCTGATTCATGCATGCACGTCCTCCTATGGCAAGCTGTGTGTTGGTGGATCACCGTTGTCAATGGCTACCATCCATCCTTCTAGTGAAAATGGTCCAGGTGCGCTGTCACCGCACGGCTAATCATCTGCAGGTTCTCAATCGTACCGGAATAGGATTTACTATCCTTTTGCGTCTGTCACTACGCCCAGCACTCACGAGTTTGAAGCACGTCACAGTCATTCAATCCCAGAGTCCTACTCGGAATACCACAGACAAGGTTTAGACTTTCCGGACTCTCATGAATGCCGCCATCAATCTAGCCTATACCACAAAGATTCTGATTAAGAGATCTAAGAGATACTCATTCAATCTAAAGTAGAACGGAAGTGGTTGTCAGGCACGCGTTCATAGGGAATGATGATGATTGTCACGTTCATCACATTCAGGTTGAAGTGCGAATGAATATCTTAGATAGGAACACGTATGTTGAATAGAAAACAGAAATACTTGCATTAATTCATTGAGACACCGCAGAGCTCCTCACCCCCAACAATGGAGTTTAGAGACTCATGCCGTCAAAGAGTACAAAGTTTTGATCTAAAATGTCATGAGATACAAAATAAGTCTCTAAAAGTTGTTTAAATACTCAACTAGTAACCTAGGTTTACAGAAATTGAGTAAACTATGATAGATAGTGCAGAAATCCACTTCTGGGGCCCCACTTGGTATGTGCTGGGGCTGAGACTAAAGCTTCTCACGTGCATAAGGCTGTTTTGGGCGTTCAACGCCAGTTTTGGATCCTTTTGTGGCGTTGAACTCTAACTTTTGATCCTTTTCTGGCGCTGGACGCCAGAATTAGGCAGAGAACTGGCGTTGAACGCCAGTTTACGTCGTTTATTCTTCGGAAAAGTATGGACTATTATATATTGCTGGAAAGCCCTGTATGTCTACTTTCCAACGCAATTGGAAGCGCGCCATTCCGAGTTCTGTAGCTCCAGAAAATCCACTTTGAGTGCAGGGAGGTCAGAATCCAACAGCATCAGCAGTCCTTTTTCAGCCTAAATCAGATTTTTGCTCAGCTCCTTCAATTTCAGCCAGAAAAATACCTGAAATTACAGAAAAACACACAACTCATAGTAAATTCCAGAAATATGAATTTTTCCTAAAAACTAATCGAAATAAACTAAAAACTAACTAGAATATACTAAAAACTATATGAAATTAACCCCAAAAAGCGTATAAAATATCCGCTCATCAGTGTGGCACACTAGTTCATCCATCCAGAGGGGATCATCACTTGGGCGTGCTACTTGGTGTCGAAGGTGTGGCATGCCAGCTTCAAATTGTCACTTTGGCGTGCCACTTGAAGAGCCAGGCGTGGCATGCCAAGCTAATAAGAATCACACTAAAGGGGCGTGCCAGTTGAGCACCAAGGCGTGGCATGCCAGTACAAGATTCCAGAGAGTAATATTGAAGACCCAAAAGGCTGGGAATGCCACTTGGTATCGAGGGCGTGGCACGCCATCTTTAAATCATCACTTTGGCGTGCCACTTGAAGAGCCAGGCGTGGCACGCCAAGCTGGAAATAACCACATTGAAGTGGACGTGCCACTTGAGCATCAAGGCATGGCACGCTAGTACAAGTTTCCAGAGAAGAGGTTGAAAGCCAAAAGGGCTGGGCGTGCCACTTGATGTCGAAGGCATGGCATGCCAACTCTCCATTGTCACTTGGGCATGCCACTTGAAGACCCAGGCGTGGCACGCCAGCACTCAAAAGGGCCAAAGCAAAGGCTGGGCGTGCCACTTGGTGTTGAAGACGTGGTACGCCAGCTCCATATTCTCACTAAGGTGTGCCACTTGAGGACCCAGGCGTGGCACGCCAGCTACTGAATCAAAGAAGAATGCTGGGCGTGGCACACCAGACCCTGGGCGTGCCACGTTAGTTCAACTTTCTAGAGAAGGGAGATAGAAGGAAAAAGCCTGGGCGTGCCACTTGGGTTCGAAGGCGTAGCACGCTAGGCCAACACCATCACTTAAGAAGACCCTGGGCGTGCCACTTGGGCTCGAAGGCATGGCACGCCAGGGAAATCAACACATGGGGCGTGCCACTTGAAGAGCTTGGCATGAGGCACCAAGCCAAATTGGAGGATAGGCGTGGCACGCCACCTGAATGCCAGCCAAACGCCAACCTAGAAGGTCACGTTTATTAAGTTTCTTTTCCCTCCAAATTGTATTTTTCTTTTCTCTTTTGTATTCTCTTTATTCTAGTGATAGGAGTAGTATAAATAGCCCAAGAAAGTACTAAGAAAGGGGTTAAGCAGTTGACCTATTAGTTGTAGTTAGATTTAGTTTTCACTTTATCATCTCTTCCATCTCTTGTACTTTTCTCTGAGCTATGAGTAGCTGAATTCCCTCTCATTGAGAGAGGGATCTCTGTTGTACTTGATGGATTAATGATAGTTAATTTCTTCTTCTCTTCATCTTCTCTTTGATTTGCTAGAAGGAATTTCGTTTTAATGTTAGTGTTCAATCATCTTGAAAAAGAGGTTGAATGCAAAATGGGTTTCATGGGAACCTTGGAAAAGGAAACATGAAACCATGCTAGAAATCCCTTTTCACACTTGAGTAGGATCTGGATTTTGTTGTTTGGATATGGTGACATATAATCCTCCCTATACTTGGACCTATGATGATGTATGGTATAATCAGGGACCAAGCATATCTCTCTTTATGAGCAATTAGACCAAGGAATTGGCTATTGATCAAGATCTGAGAGATTGAGTCACCAAGGGATTGGGGCTCAATCAATCATGATTGCCAAGAGGTCAATGAGTTGCATGATTGAAGATGGGATGAACTGGATCTAATCCAAAGAGAACAACATCTCCTGATCTCAATGAATTCTCCCTATTCTTATCTTCCACTTTCTTTATAGCTTTCTTTATATTCTGTAAATCCCCATTCCCATTTACTTTTGAGTCATTTATGTTTCTGCACTTTACATTATTGTCATTTCCGTTTCTGCACTTTACTGCTTATATTTACTTTTGAGCCATTTATGTTTCTGCCCATTTACAATTCTGCAATCACCATTTATTTTGCTTAGCTTAACTAATTCAACAATCAATTAAAGTTGCTCAAGTATACCAATCTCTATTGATATGATCCCACTCCATTGTGGGTTATTACTTGACGATAATTTTTGGTGTGCTTTCCAAAAGAACGAATTCATCATTTTTTACATGGGGTGTGAATTCCGGCCCATCAAGTTTTATGGCGCCGTTGCCAGGGATTGGTTTGAATTTGACAATGACTAGATTGATTGGAGAGCTAGATTAAGAATTTTCATTTCCTTGTTATTTTTTTTTTCAGTTCTTTAATTTTCCTTCTGTTCTGTTTTATTTTTATTTTACTTCAGATTTTTGTTATTCATTGTTCATATTTCCATTCTTCTAACTGTTTGATTAATTGCATCAACCAAGATAACCATCAATCTTAACAAGAGTGATTCTTTCACATGCCCTCTGCTTGCTATTTGTTGAATGTATGACAGGTAGAAGGGGAGAAACTTCATCCTCCTTCGATAGTAAACCTGAGAGGACTTTCCTTAGATTAAGGAAGGAAGCAAGAGGCAAAGGCATAGTTGGAGAGAAAGTAGTAGAGAAAGATCTAGGAGCTACTATGGAAGAAGAAGTACAAAACCATGTTGGAGTGGATGCTAGTAATCATATTGGGCAAGAGAGGAGAGTCTTAGGCTCCTACATCAACCCAAATCCAGGAAACTGTGGCAGCAACATTCTCAAACCAACAATTCATGCTAACAACTTTGAGTTGAAATCTCAACTCATCACACTTGTTCAGAATAATTGCTCATATGGAGGGGGAGCCCAGGAGGACCCAAACCAACACCTCACTACATTCTTGAGGATTTGTGACACTGTAAAGTCCAATGGTGTACACCCTGACACTTACAAGCTACTTTTGTTCCCTTTCTCACTCAGAGATAAGGCAACAAAGTGGTTGGAAGCATTTCCTAAGGAGAGCCTAACAACTTGGGATGAGGTTGTAAACAAATTTCTAGCTAGATTCTACCCCCACAGAGAGTGAATAGATTGAGAGCTGAGGTGCAGACCTTCAGACAACAAAATGGTGAAACACTTTATGAGGCCTGGGAGAGGTTCAAAGAATTGACAAGGAAATGCCCTCCGGACATGTTCAACGAATGGGTTCAACTCCACATCTTCTATGAAGGGCTATCATATGAAGCAAAGAAAGCTGTGGACCACTCTTCAGGGGGTTCACTCAACAAGAAGAAAATCATTGAAGAAGCCATAGATGTTATAGAGACTGTAGCTGAAAATGAATACTTCTATGCTTCAGAAAGATCACAAAAGAAAGGAGTGCTGGAGTTAAATTCTATGGATGCCTTGTTAGCACAAAACAAGATGATTGCAGCACAACTAGCAGCCCTAACAAAGAGGATGGAGACTGGCAAAGTTTCAGTTGTCCAAGCTCAAGCACCATCACAGGAAGAAGATGCTCCAAAAGTTGAAAATGAATAGAAGTAGGCAAATTATGTGAACAATTCTTCTAGACCACCATATGACCCAAACTCCAAGACATATAACCCAGGTTGGAAGAACCACCCAAACTTTAGGTGGAGAAACCAACAAAGCCACAACCAAGACCACAACAAACCTTACCAATCCAACCAATACAACAACCATAACTCCAACCATCAGTCAGGCAACAACAGACCTTATCACAACTCACAAAATATATCATATCACTCCACCCAATAAACACACAGCAACCACCACCAAGAAACATTAACCCCAACCATGCAACCATGTGAAATCAAGAGTAATTTTGAAAGAGTGGAAGCTGCAATAGCACAGATGTCATCACAACTGACAGGAGATATTTCCAATATTTTGGAGAGACAAATACAAGCCGAAAGAAAGATGGATGCCAACCAAGAAGAGTGCAGATCAAACATAAGGAATCAAAGCGCAACAATTTCAAAGTTGGAAGCACAATTAGCAAGCTTATCTAAGTAGATTCCAATGCCCACACATACATTTCCCAGTGATACCATGGCCAACCCAAGAGGAGAATACAAGGCAATCACAATTAGAAGTGGAAAAGTTGTAGAAGAAGCATCCCCAAATGGGAGAAATCAAGAAAAAGAAGCTGCAAAGGAGCCTGAAAACAAGAAAGAAGAAGAGACCCCTGCACCATCCTCATCAAAGCCAGTCCTAAAGCCTTATGTGTTCCAAGCACCCTATCCACAAAGGTTAAGGAAAGATGGAAAAGACAGCCAGTTCTCAAGGTTCCTAGAAATCCTTAAGAAGCTCCAGATCAACATACCCTTTACTGAGGCATTAGAGCAAATGCCCCTCTATGCCAAATTCTTAAAGGAGCTCATGACAATAAAGAGAAATTGGGGAGAGAAAGAAACCATAATACTAACTAAGGAATGCAGTGCTATCATACAAAAGAAGCTTCCTCAGAAGATGAAAGACCCTGGGAGTTTCCAAATTCCATGCATCATAGGTGATATCACCATTGAAAAAGCATTGTGTGACCTGGGGCTAGTATCAATCTCATGTCCTTGGCCATGATGAGAAGGATGAAGATTGAGGAAGCCAAACTAACAAGGATGGCACTCCAATTGGCTGACAGAACATTCAAATTCCTTCATGGGTAGTGGAGGATTTGTTGGTGAAAGTGGGAGAGTTTATTTTCCCAGTTGACTTTGTCGTGCTGGATATGGAAGAGGAAGCCAACACATCAATCATCCTAGGAAGGCCATTCCTAGCTACTACTGGAGCCATTATTGATGTTCAAAAGGGGAGCTAGTCTTGAGATTACATGAAGAGAAGATGGTCTTTAATGTCTTCAAAGCAATGAGTTACCCCAAAGAATCCATAGGAGAGTGCATGATGGTAGATACCATAGAAGAGATAGTTCAAGGAGTTTTGGAGGAAGAACAATGTGAAGAGATTATGGAGCTGGAACAACAAGCATCAGGTGGAGAGTTACCACAAGAGATCATGGATAATTCAATCATGCTGAACCACACAGACAACAAGAAAGTGGAGACACCAAAACTAGAGCTAAAGACCCTGCCTCTAAGCTTGAAGTATGCATACTTGGGTGACAACAACACTTACCGAGTGATCATTAATTCAAGCTTGAGTAAGGAGCAAGAAGAGGAGCTTCTCCAAGTATTGAGACAACATAAGGATGCTATAGGATGGACACTTGCAGCCTTGAAGGGAATTAGTCCTTCAATGTGCATGCACAAAATCCTACTTGAAGAAGGAGCCAAGCCCTCAAGACAGCAACAAAGAAGGCTAAACCCAACCATGAATGAAGTAGTCCAAAAAGAGGTGTTGAAATTATGGCAAGCTGGGGTAATCTACCCAATCTCAGATAGCCCTTGGGTAAGCCCAGTGCAAGTAGTCCCAAAGAAAAGAAGGATCACTGTCGTACCAAATGAGAAGAATGAGCTGATACCTACAAGAACAGTGACCAGATGGCGCATGTGCATTGATTATAGGAAGCTTAACGAGGCCACTAGGAAGGATCACTTTCCCCTACCTTTCATGGACCAGATGCTGGAAAGACTTGCGGGACATGAATATAAATTGCTTCTTGGACGGTTACTCTAGTTACAACCAAATAGTTGTAGACCCTAAGGACCAAGAAAATACCTCATTTACCTGTCCCTATGGTGTTTTTGGTTATAGGAGAATGCCCTTTGGATTGTGCAATGCACCTACAACATTCCAAAGGTGCATGCTCTCCATATTTTTAGACATGATTGAAAGATTCATGAGGTGTTTATGGATGACTTTTCTGTATTTGGTGATTCATATTCTAACTATTTGCACCACTCAACCTTGGTGCTAAAGAGATGTCAAGAAACCAACCTTGTTTTAAATTGGAAAAAATGCCACTTTATGGTTACAGAGGGGGTGGTTCTTGATGAGTGAATTCTTTGATAGTCTAGAATTTCTGAAATAAATTCTCGTTGCAAGTATAGTTCTAAACCAACAAAGAATCCTCACATGCAAAAATTTTGGTTGTCACAAATAACAAACCCCAAATAAGAATTAACCGAAGTATTTGAACTCCGGGTTGTCTCACAAGGAATTGCAATGAAGTGATCAATTATTGGCTATGAAGGAATAACGGGGTTTGATTTATAATTGGCAAGAAAAATAAATGACAGGAAAGTAAAATGTCAAGAACTAATAAAATAAAGAAAAGAACTCTTGGCTAGACATAGGTAATTGAGATCACCATCCTTGTCTACAAACCAAATATTGACAATTATGAAGAACCAAGCTCATCAAGGCTACTTCTATGCTTGAAGTATATCAAATGGCTTGATCAACATCAATCCATAGGTTCTAACCTAGCTACTAATTGACTTAGTAGTAGGCTAGTATCAATGGTTATCAAATTGACCACCAAGGGTTCTCAAAAATCACCAATTCAATGAGACCCAATGACTCAAGGTCACTCAATCCCCTTAGCCTAGGCCAAGAGTAAAGAAAACTCCCCAAAAACTAGCGAAAGCATTTTAACAAATACCTAGAGTGCAATAAAAGTAAACATCACAACATGCAAGAATTAACAAAACCCATAACTATCATAAGCAAGAGACCAACAATAGCAATGAAGATAAACATAGAAGAGCATGGAAACATAAAATTGCATTAAAGAAAATTAAGATCCAACATGGTTCATCAACATAAAGAGGGCAAAATAAGAAATCACAGGTAAAACTATAAGAGTAAAGATGTAGCAATAAGAAATTGAAAGGGAAAACTAAATTAAAATAAGAATTGAAAGTTGGATCTAAGAGAATTAAACTTAAACTACCCTAAATTCTAGAGAGAAGGGAGAGCTTCTCTCTCTAGAATTCTAACCTAAACCATGAAACAAAAACTAAACTATGACTACTTGCCCCTTCCCCCCTTCAATCCTTGGGTTCAATAGTATCAGAAATGAGTTGGATTGGGCCCAAAATGAGCTAGAAATCGCTGGTCACGAGTTGCTAAAATGGACCCACGTTGATCCTGTGATGCGTGCGCATGATGCACGCGTACGTGTCCCTAAACGCCAGGAAACTATGCAAATTTTATATCATTTTGAAGCCCCCAGATGTTAGATTTCCAACGCAACTGAAACCGCCTCATTTGGACCTCTGTAGCTCAAGTTATGATCGATTGAGTGTGAAGAGGTCAGGATTGACAGCTTTGCGATTCCTTCATTTCTTCATGAGTTCTCCATTTTTACATGCTTTTTTCTTTATTCCTTCAATCCAATCTTTTCCTTCTAAACCTGAAATCACTTAACAAACATATCAAGGCATCGAATGGAATTAAAGTGAATTAAATTTAGCTATTTTAAGGCCTAAAAAGCATGTTTTCACACTTAAGCACAAATTTAGGGAGAATTACAAAACCATGCTATTTCATTGAATAAATATGAGAAAAGTTGATAAAATCCCCTAAATTAAGCACAAGATAAACCACAAATTGGGGTTTATCAAACCTCCCCACACTTAAACCAAGCATGTCCTCATGCTAAGAATAAAGAAGGACAAGAAAAAGGGTATGAACATTTATTCAATGCTAAGAAACTATATAAACCTATCTACATGCATGCAACTAAATGCAAAATGCTTCTACCTACTTGGTTAAAAGTAAATCAATCTCCAAGAACATATATAAGAAAGTAGGGCTATGATCATATGACGATTCATGAATCCTACCAATTCAAATATCAAAATAAAGTTCAAATAGACTTGCAAGAAGAAAGGTCATGAAAGTCGGGAAAAGGAATTGAGCATTGGTGCACGAATTGTGAGTCACACTTTTCACAACGCGTACCACTAACCAGCAGTGCACTGGGTCGTCCAAGAATACCTTACGTGAGTAAGGGTCGAATCCACGGAGATTGTTGGTTTGAAGCAATCTAGGTTATCTTGTAAATCTTAGTCAGGAAGTCAATTATGTTATTAGTTGAATTGCGAATAACCAAGAGAGCATGGATTAAAGGTTACTTGTTATGCAGTAATGGAGAATATGTTGGAGTTTTGGAGATGCTTTGTCTTCTAAATCTCTGCTTTCCTCTGTCTTCTGATTCACGCACGCACGTCCTCCTATGGCAAGCTGTGTGTTGGTGGATCACCGTTGTCAATGGCTACCTTCCATCCTTCCAGTGAAAACTACGCTCACGCGCTCTGTCACCGCACGGCTAATCACCGGGTTCTCGATCCGGTTGGAAAGGATTTACTATCCTTTTACGTCTGTCACTACGCCCAGCCTTCAGGAGTTTGAAGCTCGTCACAGTCATTCTCCTTGAATCCTACTCGGAATACCACAGACAAGGTTTAGACTTCCGGATTCTCATGAATCCGCCATATTCTAGCTTATACACGGAGATTCTGATTAAGGAATCTAAGAGATACTCATTCAATCGTATATAGAACGGAGGTGGTTGTCAGGCACACGTTCATGATTTGAGGAAGGTGATGAATGTCACAGATCATCACCTTCATCACGGTTAAGCGCGAATGAACATCTTAGATAGGAACAAACGTGTTTGAATGGAAAATAGAAATACTTGCATTAATTCATCGAGACGCAGCAGAGCTCCTCACCCCCAACAATGGGGTTTAGAGACTCATGCCGTCAGAGAATACAAAGTTTAGATATAAATTGTCGTGAGATACCAAATAAGTCTCTAAAAGTTGTTTAAATACCAAACTAGTAGCCTAGGGTTACAAAATATGAGTAGACTATGATGGATATGCAGAGATCCACTTCTGGGCCCACTTGGTGTGTGCTGGGCTGAGACTTAAGCAATTCACGTGCAGAGGCCATTTGTGGAGTTGAACGCCAGTTTTTATGCCAATTTGGGCGTTCAACTCCAGCTTTTGATCCTTTTCTGGCGCTGGATGCCAGAATTGGGCAGAGAGCTGGCGTTGAACGCCAGTTTACGTCGTCTATCCTTGTGCAAAGTATGGACTATTATATATTTCTGGAAAGCCCTGGATGTCTACTTTCCAACGAAATTGGAAGCATGCCATTTCGAGTTCTGTAGCTCCAGAAAATCCACTTTGAGTGCAGGGAGGTCAGAATCCAACAGCATCAGCAGTCCTTTTTCAGCCTGAATCAGATTTTGCTCAGCTCCTTCAATTTCAGCCAGAAAAATACCTGAAATTACAGAAAAACACACAACTCATAGTAAAGTCCAGAAATATGAATTTTTCCTAAAAACTAATGAAAATAAACTAGAAACTAACTAAAACATACTCAAAACTATAATGAAATTAACCCCAAAAGCGTATAAAATATCCGCTCATCACAACACCCAACTTAAACTGTTGCTTGTCCTCAAGCAACTAGACAAATAAAATAGAAGACTAATAGGTTGAGAAGCAATAATATCTCAGAGTTTTTGATTGAAGCTCAGATCCTAATTAGATGAGCGGGACTAGTAGCTTTTTTGCTTCTGACAGTTTTGGCATCTCACTTCATCCATTGAAGCTCAGAGTGATTGGCATCTATAGGAACTCAGAATTCAGATAGTGTTATTGATTCTCTTAGTTCAGTGTGATGATTCTTGAACACAGCTTCTTTATGAGTCTTGGCCGTGCCCTAAGCACTTTGTTTTCCAGTATTACTACCGGATACATAAATGCCACAGACACATAACTGGGTGAACCTTTTCAGATTGTGACTCAGCTTTGCTAAAGTCCCCAATTAGAGGTGTCCAGAGTTCTAAGCACACTCTTCTTTTTGCTTTGGTCCTTGACTTTAACCGCTCAGTCTCAAGTTTTACTTGACACCTTCACCCACAAGCACATGGTTAGGGACAGCTTGGTTTAGCCGCTTAGACCAGGATTTTAGTCCTTAGGCCCTCCTATCCACTGATGCTCAAAGCCTTGGGATCCTTTTCATTTGCCCTTGCCTTTTGGTTTTAAGGGTCATTGGCTTCCTTTATTCTGGCTCTGCGTTTTTTTTTTTTTTTTTTTTTTTTTTTCAAGCCTATAGTTCCTTGTGCTGGCATTTTCTTGCTTCAAGAATCTTTTTATGAATTTTCAGATTATCATACATGTCTCAATGTTCATTATTCTTTATGAGACGCAACACATAATTAAACAGTCTATCAAAGAGAAGAATTTTGGCGCTCAGTTCCCTTAAGTCACGCCCCTGCTCCTCTTGTTCTTTAAACATATAGGTCAGCATTTGACTGTGTTCCTTCTGTTCTTTTATTATTTGCTCCATAGCTTCCCGTATCTTGGTGACGGACGTCTCAAGATATTCCCAATATTCAGCTTGAGGGATCTCTGGAGGAATTCCTGTGCTCTCTTCTTGATGGGATCCTCCTGTGCTTGTTGTCTCTCCATTGATGCTTTGGTGATTGACTTTTCAATTAGGATATATTCAGTTATTCCCATCCTTACTCCAGCGTCCTTGCAGAGCAGATAGATCACGCTTGGATAAGCCAACCTGGCCTCTTTTGAATTTTGTTAGCAATCTTATAGAGTTCAGTTGAAATCAGCTGACGAATCTCCACTTCCTTTCCCATCATGATGCAATGGATCATCACTGCTCTTTTAACTGTGACTTCAGAGCGGTTTGCTAGTGGGCAACAGAGAATGCCCAATGAAGTCCAGCCATCCTCTGGCAACTGTTTGAGATCCTCTCTCTGAGTTGATTTGGGACACCCTTTGTGTTGGCACCTGGCTCCAGGGATACATATGTCCTCTAGAATCTTATCCAGGCCAATGTCTGCTCTCATCATCCTCCTGTTGAAGGAGTCTGGATCATCCTTTAGCTGAGGTAGCTTTAATATCTCTCTGATCTTGTCAGGGGTGGTGTGAACAATCTTTCCCTGACCATGTCCGAAATTCATAGTGGGCAGTTCCAGATAGTCTTTGCTTGTCAGTCTGCCACATATTAGCATAGAACTCCTGGACCATGTTCCTTCCTATTTTCGTTTCAGGATTAGCTAGGACTTCCCAATTCCTGATTCGAATTTGCTCCTGGGTCTCCGGATATTCATCTTCTTTCAGATCGAATCTCACTTCCGGATCACTGATCTCAGACCCATACTTTAAGATAATGGTCTGAATGTTTCTTTAGATAAGAACTTCCCTTGATTCCAA